>NC_060887.1:9327962-9580462 GCF_014805685.1 Silurus meridionalis
ACACTAATAAAGCCAAGCACAAACATGGTTGGTGAAATTATGGGCAAGCAATACAGACTCTTAGTGCATCAGCAAACCGCTCTGCCTTGAAGATTTTCCTAATTGTTCTGTACTCTCTCTGAGATTTGTTGTCCAGGTTCTTAAATTGTTAAATGAATCCATTAAAACTTCCATTTACATCACCACTAGTTACTCATAATTGATGATTACATAGTTGCACATTATCTCACAGTAACACACACACAAACAAACACACAGTAATTGTAAAAGAATGGAAAACTGTTTTGCTGATAATGAGTTAGTGGAGTTTTCTTTACTCCAGCATGGCACATCTTGGATTTAGGCATTAGTCATTTTCAACTCATTGACTATAAAGCTAAAATTGTATCTGCAAATGAAAATTTACATTTTTTATTCATGCAAAGATTGTCATGCAAGGTTAGATGGCTGCAAGTGCAAATAAAGAAACAGTTTATTCATATAAACACCAAGGCAAGCAATCAAAAACGAAACAAACTGAAAAATGGGAAACCCGCCCAGGTCAGGCGATTACTTGAACCAGACTGTGAGAAAGACAAAAAAACAAACGAGACGTGATAACTGGAAAATTTAAACTATAAAAAACGGCTAATAACTGAATGCAATAATTTGTGGACACTATATGCAAACACAAGGGTATATACATAGCACAGAAATAACCAGGTCATGGAAGGAGGTGAAACCATCGTCTCCAGGCATGAGCAGGTCATTAGAGGCCACCTCATTGACCTCAGGTATGAGCAGTTTTCGGGAGGCCGCCTCATCGGCTTTATGCAAGGACAAGTCTTGGAAGGGTGCTTCGGCATTGACAAAACTTTTGTGGCCACTTCTTTGGCCTCAGGCATGGACAGGTCTTAAAGACTGCGTTGTAGGTCTTCAGGCATGAGCAGGTCTTGGGAGGTCACCTTGTCGGCCGCATGGGTGAGCTCAGCAGCAGAGGTCTACATGTTGACAAGTTGAAGCTTCTTGTTGAAACAAAAGTGAGCTAAGGTTGCCAGGTTAACCTCAGGGTAGAGCTCTACGTGAAAGACTGGGTTGAGCACGGTGGCTGAGATCATCAGGTTGACCTCAGGCCAGTGCTTGTCATTGGTGGCTGTATGTCAAGCTCAGGGGTGAGTTCTACAGAATTGGTTTCTACCTAAATGGTATATTACACTTTTCTATAATTAATATTTTTACATTATAATGTGATTTTGATGATTTTAATACAAATACAAACAAATCTATAAATGTACAGATGTTGAACCTTATTTTCATTGAAAAATCCTCCCTTAGCATCTATAACAGCCTTACATACTCTTGGCATCTGGACAGTTGATTTCTCCAAACATTCAGGTGAAATACTTGGCCAATCCTCTTGTCAAACTTGCCAAAGTTGTGAACTCGACCTTGTGATTCAGTTAATTCCAGAGCAGTTTGAAGGATTTAGGTGTGGTGACTGGGCAGGTCATTCCTTGATAGATAAGATTCAAGCCGAGCTAAATACGTTTACAGAGCTTAGACATATGCTTCAGGTCATTGTCTTGCTGTATGGTGAAGTTGGTGCCAATTAGCTGCAGTCCAGCAGAACTGCATGGTGTTAAAGAATGAGCCATGTTGGTTCACTATTTAACCCACATGTATATAATGAATTATCATGTTCTCCAAATCTAAACAGAAATTTGTCATGTGGAACATCAAATAGCTTTATGCATTTCATCCAAAATCTACTGTTCTTGCCTAAGGTGACCCTTGGCAGTTAAATTATCTAGTTTGTTGCACATAAACAAAAATAACATGGATGTATGTCTCAACAATGATAAAAGATTAAAGTTTTTCCAAACTTTTGACAGTCAAAACTCTTTCACCTTGTGTGTTATAAATATGGCAACTCATAAGGTCTTTGCTTTGCAGAAAATAAACAGCATATTGGAAGTTAAAGCTGCTTATTCGGCAGCACTCACATATACATGATAGCATGATCTCGTCTTGCACTATCTTGAACCCTAAATTCCAAACATGCACTTGAAGTGTGATGAATAACATGCCACTAGGATCATTCTATAAATACAGGGGCTAAAAATCATATGAATGTATCAGATGAATATTGACATATTGACAGTATTGGTACTGACTGCAAATCTATGCATGTACACAATATATAGCTAAAAGTTTGTGGACACCTTCTCATCAAAGTATTATGTGTTTTTTGATCATCTGATTTCAGATTTCATTTTGCTGTTATAATCACCTTTCTGGGAAATCTTTCCATTAGGTTTGACTTATTCAGCTATAAGAGCGTTAGTGAGATCAGGTACTGCTGGTGATCAGGGTCAGTGTTCCATTCCAATGGTGTTTAGTAGGTTTGGGTCAGGGGTGTGATGGTCAGGTGTCCAAAAACCATATTGTGTATGAATATAGTAATATTTTTGGATACATTCGGAATAAGGAACTAAAATCTTAATACATTTGGCTAGCATCTCAATAAATTAAAATATCATTAAAAAGGTGATGTATGTTAATAATTCAATACAAAAAGTGAAACTCGTATTACATTTTTTTTTTTATTGGTTTTAAATAATATGCTAATTTTCTGAAATACTAAATTTTGGGTTTTTATTAGCTGTAAGCCATAATCACCAAAATTAAAAGAAATAAACACTTGAAATAATTAAATTTCTGTGTGATGCATCTATATAATGAGTTTCACTTTTTTTCTATTGAATTACTAAAATAAATCAACTTTTTAATAATATTCTAATTCATTGAGATGCAACCGTATATGATGCTGTTATAACCAAAACATCATTTTTGATTATAAGGCTGATGCGATTCATCTGAGGCCAATGCATAGCCAACAATACAATACAGTAAAGATATATATGATACAATTCACCCCTATTACGATGCAGTGCGATCCCATTTCCATTTGATTTAATAGAATTCGATTCAATGCATTACGATGCAATGGACAAAATATGGTGCTATGCAATTAAATATGGTACAGACTTCTAAGACATGGCCCCTTCCACAAACAGGCCTTTGCAGCGCAAGGAAGATGCAGCTCTACCTCTGCCATGTTAATCTGTATTTTATGTGACTTTCAGAACAAGCCTCGGTCTCTGTAGTGTTGTGATACGTCATATTTACGTTGCAGCAGTGGTGCTGAGAGAACGCGCTTGAGAAACAGTTTAGCGGAGAGAAAAAAGAGACAGAATCTACATATAAATTATTGGTCACAAATGGTAAAAACAATGCATCGCCATCCAAATGCCAACTTGTATCCGATGCACACTTTTTTGAATCAACGCATTAGATGCGAATCGGTGAATCTTAAAATCTTATATAACTTAAGTTGTAAAATCCTCTGCTTTTACAACTTTGCTTCTAAACCTATCCCTTTAAGATTTTTTAATCTTTTTTTAATGTACAATTGAAAATTCTTACTCTTTCATGAGCATTAAACTTTTAGGTACAATTCTATTCTTCACATAAAAAAAAAATATTTGGGTGTTTTTTTTATTTCCTCATCTTTTAAGTTTGAGTGATACTGATAAGGAACAACAATATAAAGCAGAATTATCAAAGCGTTAAAAACGTACAGCACGATTGTAAAAAGAGAACAATCGCGATCGGAAAATTTAATGGAGACAGATTTTGCCAGCTGATGAATAACATCTTCGGCTTGTTCTTTTTGTAATATATTAGCAATGCTTTAAAGGGTAAGTGAAGTCCAGTACCATAGATTTAGCTCATTATAACAATGTCTAATGTGCCACTCACTCATTAAGTTCTTCCATTTCATGAGAGTTAATGATGCTATTTTTGAATGTACAACCCAGGCAACTTTTCCAGGAATGTTCCTTCCACTGGTCAGCTTATGGCTGCAGTAATGGTTGCAAATGTGTTCGAAACTAATCATCCATCATATAAGTTAATGACAAGCCAACCAAGGAAAGAACATGCAAAAAAGTCACCTGGGTGATACCATGACAGCATGACATCAATAAACGTAGTTGTTCGAGCAGACAAGTACTGCATAATAAAAAAAAACATAAAACCTTTTACATTTTATCAGTCCAATTCCAATTTCAGAATCTCAGGTGAATTTGGCTTCAGCATTACTTTTACTAGGTCTAACAAATGCTATCTTCACAATTCGACAAATATGCCAGTTTCCTTCACAATTTCTTACCGTCCTACAAGTTTTATTTCAAATGTAATTTCTAAAACCTGTAGTAGTTCATAACGATGGTGTGAAAAACATACATATGCTTTTATGAACTGTGCTGTCTGGAATTTTTAGTGCCAGGACTGGTGCATTGTACCTGTACATACATGTACATTATTAACAACCTCAGCATAAAAGAAATCCTCCAGACATTTTTTAATTAACTTTTATTTATCACATTCTTCATTCTGATACTTTAGGCTGTATGATGATGGCATATGTAGTTTGGATTTCCAGTAAATTTGTTTGAATTGAGCCTACATGTATGTTCTGTAAATCTGTACCACTCTAGTAGGAATATAAGTAAGATACAATAGTTGTAGCTGTCCCTCTTGACAGATTGAGGTGATCTGGAAAGGGCTTAGGCAAGTCTGTTGGGTTGCGGTGGTGTTTGGAGGAAGTATTAGCGTGTTTTACTTTGTTGACAGTGGTGGCTTTTATTAACGCAGAGCGGGCATTGTCTAGCAGTGGCTTTAGCCACACAGTCCACAGTCCACATATGTGGTCATGTCCCACATATGTGTACATTAGGACAATATACTGTAGAAATATCATCTTATGGTAAGAAAATATATCACATAGAATGTATTCTTTTAATTAAAGTCTAGATAATTATGCTTCTATTAAAGAAATCACTGTTTTAAATCTGTTTTAAGGACATATTATTTAAGTATTGAAAAATAGATGCAAACACCTTACCATTTTATAAATATATATAAAAAAATTGAATTAATACAGGGCTAATGCCTCAACCATGCTCATTATGTGTTTGTTCTAATGATATGTTTTTATCTTTCTCTTGTGTGCTTTTTTCCCCAGGGCTCCATCTATGCCCTCTGCATAAATTGCCTCATCAGTTTCTCCACTGGCTGTCTGCTAATCCTAATCATTGCCTTCCATTATAAAGACATTCGGGTGAGTTCTTCCATATCTCTTAACTCTTTTGTGAGAAACATGCAGTGAATCCTTGAAAAAGGTCTTTATTGTGACACTAAGATACTTCTTTTTTTGCTATAGTACTTTTAGCCTAACGTACTCCAAGCCTGCAAAAGAGAAATAATGCTGTGAAGATTTTCATTACCAGTAGAATTTCCGTTCATTTGAAAAGGAAAATCAAATGTACCTTTCTACCAACACAAAAGTTCATGTGGCATTTCCTGTTGAAAGAAGAATCTTGTTGGGTGACAGCATCAATAATTTTTAAAGGGCTTGTATATTGCATTTTTATATCTGTGCAGGCATTCAAAGGTTGTTGCTTATGAATATCAGTATAGAGATATTAATGCAAGTCACTGAGGCACATTGCACATTGGTGCCTTGATGAGCTGGTGTTTTATTTTTGTCAGTGGTGTAATCATAGTCAGTGGACACAGCAGGTCAGTGGTAAATGATATTATAACATAATACTTCAGACCGTCTCACAAAATCTGTTATTGACTCACACTTCTATTACTATTTGAAGCACATGGGTTACTGGGAGAAACCATGCACTTTTTTAGCATAGTATTTTTTTCACTAAGAGTTTTAACAAGAATCCAATATATTGTATGTTTTTTTTAAGTTGAAATTTAAAATATAAAATGTTTTTTACTTATGTTAATAGAAGTAGTAGCAGAAAAATATAATATTGCATGGGAATTTGCACAAGTACCTGTTACAAATTAAAAAAAAATAATTATGGTGATTTCTCTTAGCATCAATGATGCATGTACATGCAGTTATGTATGTGCATAAGACTTTCCTGGCAGTTTTATATTACATTCAAATATGGTTTCGAAATTTATAAATTTTACGTTAAAAAGCAGTCACCTTTTGTTAATGAATGTGAACTGATTGCTATATTGCAATGCATTAACCAAAACAATAAAAAAATGTATTCATTTAAGTACAAATAAAATGAAAATTAATCAGTTTAAAAGAAACTGAGTACTAGAGAAAGGGGTCAATGGTTAAGGCCTTAAGCCTTTAACTTGAAAGCATTCTTGTCAATGTATGATCAAAAAGTATAGAAAATGGCACTAATGAGTCCCAATCCATGATGTAATTCAGGTGCTATGGCCTTCAGGTGCATGAAGGTAAATCACATTAGACCTTCTGTAGTTAAATTAAAAATAACAAAGCGGTCACTTAGAGGTTAACTGTTTTACCATGACTGTGTAATTTAGAATGTCATTATCATGAGAAAGTGATCTGTGTGTGCAGCCCCGAGATAAGCAAGTAAGTAGTGTTGCTCTTTATCTGGTATATTGTTACTGTGTATACGTGTAATTGCACAGGCCAAGATAGAACAACCCACTGCTGTACAGAATCAACATTTATATTATCTTCTTTATATTTATTAAGCATTGTCCAGTAGATATGTTCTTGTTGCTATACAAAATGTCACGTTGTAAAAGAAAGAAAGAAATAATATTAAAAACATAAAAATGTATTATAATAATAATAATAATAATAGTCATAGATTTCTGCTTCATTTTAAATATTTAATTACATGTTGTGTCTGATGAAGCAGACCAAGACATAAGCTTTTTTCCAGATGACATCTACTCCCCACCTGATATTTGGTTCCCACAGTACTCATTTATAATTTGAAGAGAGTCCAAGATTTCAGGAATATGTTCTATAAATTTTGTCTTGGCTAGATAAATCCTTATGCAGTACAGACAGTGTACTGGAAACTGTGTTATATATATATATATATATATATATATATATATATATATATATATATATATATATATATATCTTCCTACTTAGAAATTGAGCCACATTTAGAATACACAGGCAAAAGTACTTTGGAGCATTTCTCGAATCATTCTTAATATTTGCAAACCATTAAGTGCATTCTCAAAACAATTTATACAAACAGCACAAAACATTAGATTTCTTGCAAAAGCATGAACTTTTCTCAAAATCCTTGGTTCCCTTTCAGGAACTTGAGCTGCATCGAAACGTTTTGGGAACGCGCCCGAGTGTTCACGCTCTGAAGTAACTTGTGTAATCAGTCAAAAATTTGACGCTGGCCATCACTGGCGGGGTGACATCATGACCAGAAAGTATAAAACACACATGAAGTGAAGCAGTGCCAGCTTCTGTTTGTTCATGAAGCACTCTGTGTGTTGTGTTGTCTGTCAGTTGTTTGTCTAAAATTAAACGAAAAAAGAAAGCAAACAAAAAAAGTCAAGCACACTTGTGTGTGGCTTGATTGGGAGTGGAGCACGCTAAGTCGATTCTCGAGGGAGCCGACTGCGCTCATTGTGCTCGCATGTCTTTGCGCTCCCGCTGGGCAATCTTTGAGGAGGTTGCCCTAACTCTTTGTGGCTCTGGCCCTGTTTTTGCCGAGGCAGAGCGTCGTGCCAGCTCTTGGGGTCAAATGGACAATTGGCTCAAATGGACCTTGGAGGATTAGGTGTCTCAAATGGACAAAAAAGCTTAAATGGACCTTGGAGAGGGTTTTGAGACGGGCTTGGCCCTATTTCCAACCTCACCTGCTCGGTCCAGCGCTCGCTTGCAGGCTTCGAAAGCACACCTTTCGGTGGATTCTTCCTCCTAAGATGAGCACATGCAGCTCCGCCTCTCTTCCCCTGAGGGGGGTTTTGCTCTCTGCAAAACCAAAGTCGAGCTTATGGAGGTTGTGACACGTGCCATTGCCAAGCTTGATAAAACTTGGCCGGCTCATGAGCAGAAAGTGCCTTCATCCAATAACCTGGATGAGCTCTTTCTGACACCCGTGTCGCAACCTCTGCGTCGGGGTCTTCCATTCTTTCCCAACCTGCACACCGAGATGTCTAGGTCATGGGCTAAGCCTTTTTCGGCCCGCCCCTTTACCCCCAGCTTGACGGTGTATTCTTACTTAAGACCCCGACACTCCCACAAAGCCCCTACGTAATACGTCGCCGCTCGTGGATAAAGCTTATGTACCTCAGGTATGACATAGTACTGTCCCCTCTGGTTCTTACCTACTTCTCCAGCCCTGCTGGGGCTGGACGCCATGGCTTGGGCGTAACCGAGGCTGCATCTGTTTGCCTTTCTCCCATCACGCAGCTTCCAGGAGTTCTGGAGAAAGTTCGCCGGGACGGAGTCCACCTCCTACTGGTAGCTCCATGGTGGTCACGCAAACCATGGTTTGCGGACCTGGTAGCTCTCCTCCAGCACCCTCTATGGGAGATTCCTCTGAGGAGGGATCTCCTTTCCCAGCATGGGAGCGCTATATTTCACCCCCGCCCGATTGGCTCAGTGCTGGATTTCCTCAGGGGCAGTTCACCAAGCTCCATCCAGCCTGAAAGTCTATGGGTTCACCATTTCGGCTTATTACGCCCCCTTAGCAGGGCAATCTCTGGGCAGAGACCCTATGGTAGCACGTTTTCTTCGCAGCACCAGCCTCTGGTACAACCTAGAGTGCCTAGGTAGGACCTGGCTGTCGTTTTGGGGGCTCTGTTTGAGCCCCCCTTCGAGCCTCTAGACAAGGCATCTTGAAGGCACCTTTCCATCAAAACCACGTTCTTGTTGGCCATCTGCCAAGAGAGTAGGGGACTTGCAGGCCCTTTCGGTGGCCCCCTCTTTCCTGAAGTTTACCTCGGGTATGGCCAGTGCCTTCCTGTACCCCTGAACAGGTTACATCCCCAAGGTGCCCTTGGTCGTCCCACACGTAAGGTTACAGGCATTCTATTCTCTTCTGCTCCAGGCCCTAGACCAGGAAAAAATTAACTGATATGCTCACTGGACACTCATTACTTAACGTGACGATCTTGTTTGTGAAAAATGACATAGGAATTAAAGTGACAAAGGTTCATTGATACAAATAATTACTGTTGAGAGATGAACGTCTCTAGGTTAGGTATGTAACCTTAGTTCCCTGAGGGAACGAGATGCTTTGTCGAAACGTTTCGGGAACACACCCGAGTGTTCACGCTCTAAAATAATGTGTGTAATCAGTCAAAAATTGGACGTTGGCCATCACTGGTGGGGTGACGTCACGACCAGGAAGTATAAAACGCACATGGAGTGTTCTCATTCAGGTTTTCGAGCTGTGTCGAAAACGAAACCAGTCCCTGCATAGTGTGTATGTTCAAACACAACTAGAGGAGGACAGGAGTGGCACTGCGGTCCAGGTTATAGAACCACACAAAGGTCAGTGGGGTGGACCAACCCGCAGCATTACAAATGTCTTGTAGGGGTACTCCAGAGGACCAAGCGTTTGAGACAGCCACACTCCAAGTGGAGTGAGCTCTGACCCCGAAAGGAGCGGTGAGACCAGAGGACTCGTAGGATGGTGTGATGGCATCAATGATCCACCTGCTCAGAGCTCAGAGTCCACAGGACAGGTCCTTGGAGGAAGACTGATCAGCTGCTTGTCTGCTACGGCTCTCCCAGGAGAGGCCTCCCTGCTCATAAGCAGACTCTGAGCAGGTGGATCATTGATGCCACAGCTCGAAAACCTGAATGGGAACACTCCATGTGCGTTTTATACTTCCTGGTCGTGACGTCACCCCACCAGTGATGGCCAACGTCCAATTTTTGACTGATTACACACATTATTTTAGAGCGTGAACACTCGGGTGTGTTCCCGAAACGTTTCGACAAAGCGTCTCGTTCCCTCAGGGAACTAGGGTTACATACCTAACCTAGAGACGTTCATCCCTTAACAGTAATTATTTGTGTCAATGAACCTTTGTCACTTTAATTCCTATGTCATTGTTCACAAACAAGATCGTCACGTTAAGTAATGTTGTCAGTATGACAGCGCACAATTTTAAGATTTCTTGATATAAACTACAGTTTGGGTTACGGTGAGTGAAAATGCACAAAATTTGACCTGATTCTGTATAGCATCTATGAATATCAGCAGCACAAATTCATTTATTTGATAGCATATTTGATTTCTATTGATTGCAAGAGACCGAACAGGATTCACACTTTACTTTACTGTACTAGTGTTGGTTCATTTCTTGGTTGATTGTAATTCTTTGTTTTGCTCTGTCTGTATTTGCTTGCAAATTGAAGGTTCACAAGATTCACCTTTGACCTGTTTTATAGAACTAGTTGATTATTGGTTGATCTGATGCCATACACTATCCTTTATTATTGACATTCAAGATTCATCTGCACAATTTATCAGTTAAAAAAATATTGTCCAAAAAAATGTTGAATAGAAATTTAGAAACAGATTCTGACAACTGGTTTACAGTTATTCTTAGTTGCTTTGGATCAGATCAGATCAGATCAGATCAGAAATGAAATTCTCAAAACTACTTGTTCAACCTCCACATCATTTAGTTATTTGTGATCATCATAAGAACATTTATTGTTGCTTTGATGAAATTGCGACTGCGACTGTATACAGTTGTATGCTGTTTCCTACATTATCAGTTGTTTGTCATATTGATCAAAATATATTATACTGGTTTCACCAAATAGGCTTAAACCCCCAAAACATCTCAACATCAGTTCATTGCATAAATCATTGAATGCAAAATGGTTAAACCAGTTGTCATCATCTGTCATCTAAAATTTCAATTAAAGTTTTTTGTAAATGTGAGTTGAATTGATCAATTGTGCAGATGAATCTTGAATGTCCCTAATGAGCGAGAGTGTATAGCATCAGATCAACCAATTATCAACTAGTTCTTTAAAATAGGTCAAAGGTGAATCTTGTTAACATTCAATTTTAAGAGTTTTTTCAGACAGAGCAAAACATAAAATTACAAATTTTGAAAATGGACAAACAACCAAGAAATGAACGAGGGGGTACAGCCCACAAGAGCTGCAGTTTTGGAGATGCTCTGACCCAGTCGTCTAGCCATCATAATTTGGCCCCAGTCAAACTCACTTAAATTCTTACCCTTGACTATTTTTCCTTCTAACACATCAGCTTTGAGGACAAAATGTTTACTTGCTGCCTAATATATCCAACCCACTAGCAGGTGCCATGATGAAAAGATAATCAGTGTTATTCACTTCACCGCTCACAATGTTACAATGCCATAATGTTGTGCCTGTTAGATGTAATCAGAACAGCTAAAAACCCCATAGAGACAGCACAAACCTAATTGGCACAGTGCAGAGCTGACCACCACAAAGATTTTAACTCTCACAATTTTTACTTTTAAATTCTGTAAAGCTGGTTATATGGGTATAATGTGTAGTAGTTGTTGTAAAGTCAAACTTTACAAATAATTAAATTGCACAAGGAAAATTATCATAATATGTTCACAAACTGTATCACCAGGTTACATCTTTGGCCTGTAAAAAAAATAGTAAGTGAACCACTCAAGAATCTGTAATAAATAGACTTTTGGTGTCACCCAGTTGAGAATGGGTTCCATTTTGGTTCCTCTCAAGGGTTTTATTCCTTATACCATCTAATGGATTGTTTCCTTGCCACTTTTGGCATTAAGGATAAACTTATATATTATTTTTGCTGGAAAGCTGCTATAGGAAAAAGATAATTGGAAAAAGGCAGAAATGTTATTAAATATTGAAAAAATAACACCTTTTTATAAAGGAGAGTCAGGTTACAAACCTGCAATGCTATAATTACCCTGTTTTAAATGTGAGCAAATTTGGAGGCTCGCAAGTATATTTGCTTTTTTGGCATCTTCATTATTCACGTATTTGCCAAAGATCTATTCCAGATTCTAAACAAATATGACCAAATATCAGACGGACTAAAATCATATTGTTTCATAGCAGATTTAGTAGTACTATTAGCCTGATCGTAATATTGAATCGTTGCCTCAAGAAGCAAAGAATAGTCTGAGGTTGACAAAATATTATTGCACTAAGTTTTAAAAAGGCACTAGATTTCTTCCCATTTTTATTTATGTATGCAGCACGATACTACAAATTTTACTTGTGTCCCATTCCATCAATTATAAAGCAGTCTGCTGGCATACCCAGCCTTAATGTGCAAGCTCAGGAGATCAGGTAAGCCAGACTGTCAAGACAGTCAAGACTCACTTAGACTTCTTAAAACTGATTCATCATTAGCATATTTTAGGTAAGCTGCTAACAATGCTTTCATCTTGTCTGTGGTTGTAATCACACAGACACGCCTCCAGACAAGCTCAATTATGCCAACACACCTTTATAACGATTCAACATAGCAGGTCTCACCACAGTCCTATAAACTTTCTGTTTTTTACTCTTGCAGATATCCTTCTATCACAAATCACTACTGTCACTTTTCTCCACCCACTCCACTCTGCCTGCACTTTTTTATTCACTTCTCTAACACACTCTCAATTACATTGCACAGTTGACCGTAGGTACTTAAACTTATCCACATTTTCCACCTCTTCTTCCTGCAACCACATCAATTCACTGCCATCCCTCTCATTCACACACATGTACTCTCTTACTCCCACTGACATTCATTCCTCTTCTCTCCAGCGCATACCTTCACCTCTCCAGACTTCTCTCAACCTGCTTCCTACTCTCACCACAAATCACAAAATCAGAGCCGATCTTTGATGCAATCCAACCTCCACCTTAAACCAGTCTGTCGTTCCTACTGCACACTTCACTGTTGTCACACTGTCCTCATACATGTCCTGCCCCACCCTCACATACTTCTCTGCCACACCTGACTCATAAAAATACCACAACTCCTCCCTCTCCACCCTGTCCTACACTTTCTCTAGTTCCACTAACCCACAATGCAACTCCCTCTGACCTTCTCTATACTTCTCCATCAACATTTGAAAGGCAAACAATGCATCTGTGGTGTTCTTCTTCTGCATGAAATCATACTGTTGCTCACAGATGGTCACCTCTTCTCTCAGCCTGGCTTCCATTACTCTTTCCCAAAACTTCATAATGTGACTGATCAACTTTATTCCCCTGTAGTTACTGCAGGTCTGCACATTTCCCTTATTCCTTAAAAACCGGTACCAGCACACTCCTTCTCCATTCCTCAGGCATCCTCTCACCTTCCAAAACCCTGTTTAACAATCTGGTTAAAAACTCACTGCCATCTCACCTAAACATCTTCATGCTTCTAACGGTATGTCATCTGGTCCAACCGACTTTCCACTCTTCATTCTCTTAAACGCTGCTCTCACTTCCGCCTTACTAATCCTTTCCACTTCCTACGTCACCAACTCCACACCACCCAACCTTCTCTCTCTCTCTCTCTCTCTCTCTCTCTCTCTCTCTCTCTCTCTCTCTCTCTCTCCCTCATTTTCCTTCTTCATCAGCTGCTCAAAATACTTTCTCTATCTTCTCAACACACTCTCCTCACTATTCAACACATTTCCATCTCCATCCTTAATTGCTCTAACTTGAAGCACATCCTTCCCAGCTCGGTCCCTCTGCCTGGCCACTTGGTATAAATCCGTTTGTCCTTCCTTAGTGTTCAGCTTCACATACAGCTCATATGAATTTCCCTTTGCTTTTGCCACATCCCTCTTTACCTCCTGCCACATCTCCATGTACTCCTGCCTACTTTTCTCATCTCTCTGTCGATCACAATTCTTTCTCCTTCTTTCCTTTCTTCTTTCTCTTTCTCCTTATGCTTTACTGCACCTCCTCATTCCACCACCACATCTCTTTGTCTTCTTTTCTCTTTCTAGATGTCACAGCAAGTACCTTTTTAACTGTCTTCCTGATCACTTCTGCAGTAGTTGCCCAATCATCCAGCACCTCCTCACCACCACCAAGCCCCTGTCTGACCTCTTCCCTGAATGTCACACCACAGTCATCCTCCTATAGGTTCCACCATCTTATTCTTTTTTTTAGTCTTCACCCTCCTCTTTTTCTTTACCTCTAAAGACTTCCTACAACCCACCATCCGATGCTGTCTAGCTACACTGTCCACTGCAAACACCTTACAGTCTCCAATCACTTTCCAGTTGCATCTCCTGCATAGAACTTATTCCACCTGTGTGCACCTTCCTTCACTCTTAGACATCACTCTCTGCTGCATCATATCAGCTACCCCTCTCTCTTTACCAGTAATAGTACTAACATTTAAAGTACCCACCCTAAACTCCATTCATCTACACTTCTCCTTTCCCTGCTGTCTCTGTAGACATGTACTGTATGTAATTAGTCTGCTATATGCAAAAACTGTTTTTTTTCAGCCTTTCATTTCCACAAATGTTAATATCTTATAATCTATATGTCGAAATGTATCCTTGTATTGGTGTGTGCTTTAGAATGATATCTGCTTGGGAGCCTGTGTCTTACTTGAAAAAAAAAATCAATTAACTTTTTCCTTAGATGTTGGTGACTGTCCAGCACTTGAGACAGCGCTGAGACTATTTTGTATCCTAATACATTCAATTTAATATTTTTTTTATTTTCTTATTATTCATCTTCAGTGTCCTGTTTATCCTGTAGAGGTGGTATATTTATAATACTGTACTATATTTATACACATATTTATACATGTATTCACATTTACACACTCGTTCACAATCACAAATTGTGAGTGCAGAGAAAACCTTCCTGGAGGGTCGAAAGAAATTAGAGAATGTGGAAAAAAATCCACAGGGACAAAGGGAGAACATTCAAAACGGCACAGTAATAACTCACCCTCAGAATCTTAGAAACATCTACCGCTCATTAAACTGGCGGGAACTGGACAAACATAAAACTTCATATATTTGCGTATCAAAGTGGAAAATACTAAGGCAAATGTTATAATGTGGATGTGTTGAAAATGCTATTATATATGAAGCTAAAAAAGTTGAGTGCGACAAACAGAAATTACAAAAAAGCAGAGGTATAATGGCACAAAAACATATATTTAAGCTATAAACACTGTTTAGAAACAATTGCATCATAAAGGGACCTGGTATTTAAACATAATATATATATATATTTTTTTTAATAAGGCAAATTTACTGTTTTTTTAGTTTGTTCTTATTGTTCTCATTTGTTCTTATGTTCATAATGTATCTCCAATTGTCTGAATACACTTATTAATAGAAGAATCCATACTCATTGATACATTTGCTGTTTTTTTTTTTCTTCTTCTTCTCACAAGCTCTTCATCATAGACCACAACCAGGTGGACTGGCGCATTGCCATGACCACCAACCGTGTGCTTTGCATTTCTCTGGAGCTCCTGGTCTGTGCCCTCCACCCAGTAGGCATCTACTTGGGCCCCTTGACTTCAGCAACAAACTCTTCCTCCTCCTCCACTCTGCCCACGGTTTCAACGCCATTGTGCCTCTGTAGCAGTCCCATGGAGGCATGGCTGGAGTTAGAGCTACTGCTATCAGCACTGATGTTTTTGCGCCTGTACCTGGTGCACCGGGCCATTCTGCTTCACAGCAAGGTGCTGCTGAGTGCCTCTTACAGGAGTATCGGCTCACTCAACAACATCAACTTCACGTTCCGCTTCGTTCTCAAGGTACTCATGAACAAGTACCCGGCACGCACGCTCCTGGTTTTTATCATGCTCTTCTGGTTTACCTCTGCCTGGATGCTTCGGCTGTGTGAAAGGTAGAAAAAAACTCCCGCACACACAACACACACAACACACGCGCACACACACACACACACACACACACACACACACACACACACACACACACACACACAAACGTACATAACGTATATGTACATGCTCGAAAGCACGTCAAACTTCCAGGCACAAATTCATCCTCCCATTTCTGTTGATGGTCAATTTGAAATCCTGATTTGGAAACGAGTTTTTAGTAATAGTTCTGTTATAAATAGGTCTCTTTCAGGACCGCAAATATTTCTTTTCTTTCCTGCCAACTCTGCATAGATTGTGAAATGGAGCATCATGGGTTTTTTTGTTTTTTGGGGGTTTTTTTAGGAGAATGAACCTTGTTTTGTAGTGAGGCCCACATTGAGGCAGTAAGAGGAAGTCATTTTCAATAACTATGTGCAGTGCATGGTTTATTTACTAGTGCATTTTTAACACTGAAAAAACTATAATTTAATGTTTAAGTAGATTAATTCAACTGATTAATACGCAACTACATGCAGTTACAGAAAGCTAGTCTGTGTCTATGGGTCTGTGTCAGCATGTGTGTATGTGTGTATAAGTGTATTATTCAATGTTAAAGTTATCTGTGATTCTTCCTGATCCTAACAAACACATTTTTAACGTACAAAATAAAAGAAGTCATTCAGACCTTATGGTTTTCCTAAGCTCACCAATGTGTTGTGTAACGTACCATATAGTTGCTTTGTCTGTAAATAATGGTCTTTGCTATATTGCTGAAAAGTTTTTTTTTTGATTTATTAGTGTAATGATGGTTTGCTTCACTGGCAATGCCTCAGAGTTTATATTGAGAGTTAACCGAAAAAGATTCCAAATGCAAATTATCACACCTTAAATTGACACTAGACCTTCAATCTGCGTGCTATAAATAAAATAGTGATGGAATAACAAACGCATGTCTGTGGGACAGGTGATCACCCAGTTGTCCAATTACTTATGGTTCCTTTAAAAAGTGGGGGAATGCATATTAAAGTGCTGTAATTCCTACACTGTTGATCTGATATGGATGAAATGTTCAGGGTATATTCTTTATTCAATTTCGACTCCAATAATGTTCTGTAATAGTTTTTTCAGTGTGCAAATCTATCTATCTATCTATCTATCTATCTATCTATCTATCTATCTATCTATCTATCTATCTATCTATCAAAATTGAAATGATAAGCAAATCGGAGCCTGTTAGATGTATGTATGTACGATTTCCTTTCTCTTGACTAGAGAAACAGTACCAATTGAAAAGCAACAAGATGATGCTGCCACCACCATGCTTTACTGCTAAAAAATGCCAGGATTCATCTTTAAACACGCCTATGTGTAGAATTAAGATTTTATATCCACTGTAGCCTACCCATGTTATCTAGATCAGCATATTAATTTTGCATATTCTGTCTGATGTCTTCATTTGTAGACAGGCCCAGGTGGAAACAGGCAGTATGGGTACAGCTCTCTGGCTCATTGCGATCACCTTCCTTACAGTAGGTTATGGAGACGTGTCTCCCACAACCACCTGCGGCAAAGTGGTCTGCCTCTTCGCAGGCGTCATGGTAAATACAGTATTTTCCAGCTGTTTTTTGTATAAAATGAATGCTGAAATGATTCAAAGTCTCTTTTTGGAAGCAAATAGTTCTTTGTCTAGCAAATAATCAAAGATCAATCATTTGTCTTATGTCAAAAACGAACATTAAAACTATTAGTGTTAAGAATGGGTTACTACAAGACTGTGAACTGTTTGAGTTTTTTTTAGAATGTACTGATTTTATACAATGAAGTAGTGTTTTAGCTTTAGGTATAACCAGAGGGTTACTATACTACTGTTTGGCGTTCCCATGTTCTTGCTGAAAAAATGTGTTTTCTCCATCCTTTCAATTTTCCTCCTAAAAACAGCCAATTGGTTACTGTAAAATTGCAGCTAAGTGTTAATGAGTGTGTGTGTGTGTGTGTGTGTGTGTGTGTGTGTGTGTGTGCATGGTGCCATGCAACGGTCTTGCAAACCATTCAGAGCGTATTCCTGCATTATGTCCAGTGTTTCCTCTGAAAGACTCAGGTCCCACTGGAACTGACCGTCATTGTACCAAGAAGTTTAAATAAATCCTAAATGGATTTTCTCTCCTGGAACATGACAACATGCCTGCCATCTTTCGCATTCATGAGGCTGACAGATAACCCTGACTGGATTGTGTCTGTGATTGACAGGGAAGAGAGCCATCCTTTTTAACTAAAAGAAAATGTTGCTCCTTTGGCTCCCAGCCACAGAGGCCGTGGCATTGGCAGGTTTCATACCGACAAGTTCCTGGCAAATAGAATGAAGGCGTTTCTGTTGCACCACCCAGACGCTAACAATGAATGTTGTGTTACCCGTTTGTATCTGTTTATAGTTTCATTTAATATTATGGAGTATCCACGAGGCACATGAAATGATGTTCTATATAAGGGGTAAATTCCTCAACAGCTTTTCTTGTGTTTTCTCTCTCTCTCTCTCTCTCTCTCTCTCTCTCTCTCTCTCTCTCTCTATCTATTTTAAAGTTAATTACATAAAAAAAAAAAAACAGAGCTTTCCATTCGATTCAGAAATCGGAAAACACTGACTTCTCTGTCCTACATAATTTAACATGGGGTTGGGAAGTTTCCTGTCTGTTCCAATGCGATAACACCTGAGACCAGTTCCATAAATGTTAGATAAACTTCCTTTACTACAATTACCGAAAAAAAAATAAAGATCTATTTAGTTTTAGCTTCAGATTGTCACACAAATACCCTTTATACAAGCTGTTACTATAGATACAGTGGGGCAAAAAAGTATTTAGTAAGCCACCTATTGTGCAAGTTCTCCCACTTTAAAAGATGCGAGAGGCCTGTAATTTTCATCATAGGTACACTTCAACTATGAGAGACAAAATGAGGAAAATCACATTGTCTGATTTTTAAAGAATTTATTTGCAAATCATGGTGGAAAATAATTATTTGGTCAATAACAAAAGTTCATCTCAATACTTTACGTTATGTACTTTTTGTTGGCAATGACAGAGATCAAACGTTTTCTGTAAGTCTCCACAAGGTTTTTACACAATGTTGACCATTCCTCCATGCAGATCTCGTCTAGAGCAGTGATGTTTTGGACCTGTCGCTAGGCAACACGGATTTTCAACTCCCTCCAAAGATTTTCTATGGGGTTGAGATCTAGAGACTGGCTAGGCCACTCCAGGAGCTTGAAATGCTTCTTACAAAACCACTCCTTCGTTGCCTGGGCGTTGTGTGTTTGGGATCATTGTCATGCTGAAAGACCCAGCCATGTTTCATCTTCAGTGCCCTTGCTGATGGAAGGTTTTCACTCAAAATCTCACGATACATGGCCCTATTCATTCTTTCCTTTACACAGATCAGTCATCCTGGTCCCTTTGCAGAAAAACAGCCCCAAAGCATGATGTTTCCACCCCCATGCTTCACAGTAGGTATGGTGTTCTTTGGATGCAACTTGGCATTCTTTCTCCTCCAAACACGACACGTTGAGTTTTTACCAAGAAGTTCTATTTTGTTTTCATCTGACCATATGACATTCTCCCAATCCTCTTCTGGATCATCCAAATGCTCTCTAGCAAACTTCAGATGGGCCTGGACATGTACTGGTTTAAGTAGGGGGACACATCTGGCACTGCAGGATTTGAGTCCCTGGCAGCGTAGTGTGTTACTGATGGTAGCCTTTAGTACTTTGGTCTCAGCTCTCTGCAGGTCATTCACTAGGTCCCCCCATGTGTTTCTGGGATTTTTGCTCACCGTTCTTGCGTTCGTGATATTTTTGACTCCACGGGGTGAGATCTTGTGTGGAGCCCCAGATCCAGGGAGATTATCAGTGGTCTTGTATGTCTTCCATTTTCTAATAATTGCTTCCACAGTTGATTTCTTCACACCAAGCTGCTTAACTATTGCAGATTCAGTCTTTCCAACCTGGTGCAGGTCTACAATTTTGTTTCTGGTGTCCTTTGACAGCTTTTTGGTCTTGGCCATAGTGGAGTTTGGAGTCTGACTGTTTGAGGTTGTGGACAGGTGTCTTTTATACTGATAACGAGTTCAAACAGGTGCTATTAATACAGGTACCAAGTGGAGGACAGAGGAGCCTCTTAAAGAAGAAGTTACAGGTCTGTGAGAGCCAGAAATCTTGCTTTTTTTGTAGGTGACCAAATACTTGTTTTCCACCATAATTTGCAAATAAAATCTTTAAAAATCAGACAATGTGATTTTCTGGATTTTTTTTTTGTTTTTGTCTCTCATAGTTGAAGTGTAACTATAATGAAAATGACAGGCCTCTCTCATCTTTTTAAGTAGGGGAACTTTGATGGTTGACTAAATACTTTTTTTGCCTCACTGTACTGTAGTATACTATTATGAGCATATAAGATCATGTGTGTTAATATGAATCTGTTGTCACTTTTAAAACAGAGGATTATTCTGCATTCAAGAGGCAGCTATAAGGCACCTGTTTTTAATGAAAGATAAGATTTCTTCAAAACATATGTATGTCAAATGTGAGGATTTATTCCATACATCATTGGTCCCCAACCACCAGGCACAGACCAGTACAGGGCCACGGATCATTTGGAACTGGGCCAGAAAAAAAACAAACTTTTTAATTTACATTTTATTGACTTTTCGCATATTTTGATTTTAAAATTGCATATTTGCCAACATATAAGTCAATAAAATGAAAATGAAAAAGTTGTATGCCAATTTTCTGCAATTGTTTCAGTCACTTTTTTTTTTTTTTTCAAAAAATGAAGCTCCCACTGATTCCGCATTGTGGTGAGTTCAGTTAAATTTTCATTATACATTATATTTAATAAGGAAATTAATAATGAAGTCCTATTAAATGCATTTATACACCCCCACCCCACCACCCTGTGGTCTATGGAAAAAAACGTCTTGCGGGAAAATAGTCCATGGTGCAAAAATAGTTTGGGGCCGCTGCAGTATATCATATGAGAATTACATGCTTTACAAATTCGATAGAGAAATACCTTTATACATTTACATCTGGCTGTGTTTTTATATAATATTTGCTAGATTAAGAGTTTTTAGACCAAAGTTTTTTTCATGGGCCACATTTCTACTATGTGCATGCATTGCGTTTGTTATATATGCACTTAATTAGGATGGGCAGAGGCACACATTTACTCATTTCTTCTTATTGCTTATAGAAAATCTGCCCAATTAAAGATCCCAGGAATCAGTCAATTTCAGAAAATTCAAATATAACGATATAATGTATAATTAATTGGGCATTGATGCCAATTTGTCTGTAAATTGGATAGCTTTGATTACTGCAGGTTCAACAAATATTCATTATGTGGGTTTCATTAGAGTTTTTTTTTTTTTACTTTAAAACATTTAAAACAGTTGCTTGCATGATGTTTGTTATATTAGTGAATATAAAAGTATTTACAACCAGAAAATAGGCCAAAAGACACACATAGCACCAGTCTCCTCACCTCATTTCTGATCAGAGATGATATGCAGAGATGATATCCCACAACAAAAGAGAGAGGCTTGAGCCAGTTCTAGACTACTTTCTTGACCAAGTGGAAAAAAATCTTTCACTCCCCTCACACTCTCTGAGACAGTGTTTTTTATAAGTTTTTTTTTTTTTTAGGAAAACATTCCATCATTGCCATTTTAGGTGCTTTATAGCATTTGGCACCAGGGAATCCGGGTGGAGTGCCAACCTGTATCTAAGTCTCGGAAAATTAAAAGGCACAAAAAAAAAATGTTTCCTAATCCATTCGGAACAATACAGTAAGCGAGTTATGGATGTGTGGGATGACCCATTCACCAGTAAAAACTAATTATGTTAAACTGACTTTATACTGGCTTCTATCCGATTGTTAAGAAAAAATGTGTTTAGCACTTGGAGCTATGAAGCTGCATTATAGCACAGCTGATGAATTACTACAAATTACATGTGGATTACTAATGAAGTACACTGCAGTTCCTTAGATAGTAACTTAGATAGTAACTTTTTCAAATGGTCACTGACCCATTCCATGACGATGCTTAAGAACTGAAGCAATTAGTAAGTCTTGTAACCATGCAAAGCCAGACGTCCTATTTATCATGTTCATGTTTTTGTCTGCTTGACATGACCATACATTTGTAGTGTGTATATATTGAGTATAGTGTGTATATTGTATTAGAGCAGTTAAAATTTGGTGTTTTGAGTACAATTATCTCATACTGACCACTGCATGTTGGCACCTAATGGCAAAGAACTCATACAGAGATGTCATACAGAGGTTTTCCAAGACAGGTTCCACTCAGAACAGGCCTCATTAGGGTCGATTAAAGAAGTTGAGTCCTCTTGCTGTACGTCAGGTGCAGAAGCTTGATGGTGTCCAAAATGACCTGGTGAGAAGTACCAAGAAAATTGTGTCTTGCCTACAGTCAAGCATGGTGGTGGTGGCATCATGGTCTAAGGGCTGCATGAGTGCTGCTGGTACTGGGAAGCTGCAGTTCATTGAGGGAAACATGGATTCCAACATGTACTGTGACATTCTAAAGCAAAACATGATGCCCTCCCTTCAGAAACTAGGTCGAACAGCAGTTTTCCAACATAATAACGACCCCGAACACACAACTGCCTTGCTGAGGAAGCTAAAGGAAATGGAGTGGCCAAGTATGTCTCCAGACCTGAACCTTATTGAGCACCTGTGGGGATCCTCAAGTGGAAGGTGGAGAAGCGTCATGTGTCTAACATCCAGCAGCTCTGTGATGTCATTATGTTGGAGTGGAAGAGGATCCCAGCAACAACATGTGCTCTGGTAAATTTCACACCCAGGAGGATTAAGGCAGTGCTGGATAATGATGGTGCTCACACAAATATTGACACTTTGACATATTGACAGTTTTGACATGTTCTCTTAGGGTAAACATACTTTTTTTTTTTAAAGTTATTTAGACAATAATGGTTGTATTTAAAATTATTTTTAGAGGACAGTAAATCTGTACTGTTATACAAGCTGCATATTCACTACTTTAAAATATATCCAAGTTTTATCTCTATAGAATTGTCCCTTATGAACATAAGAAAAATGGTTGCTAAAATGTGAGGGGTGTACTCACTTTTGTGAGATACTGTACTGATACTATATATATTTGAGCTTGTTAATATAATGTAAAAGGCAAGAACGTCTCTAAAACGTAGAACAGGGGAGGAGATGTTAGACTGCTTCAACCCCACAGTCAAACAGTGAAGTGTTGTTTTAAAGCAGGAACAGTTGGAGACTTATTCTGGGTGAAAGGAATACTGAACCAACATGACTAATATTCCATACTTTAGCATCAGCGCTATAGCAGGCCATTTAAGATTCTCCAGCCAATTGTAATATTGTCGTATCTTTAGGGGGCTTTTGTGCACAGGGGCATTGTCATGCTGGGACAGGTTTGAGTTTCCTAGTTCAACTGGAGAGAAAATTTTATGCTACTGCATTCAGAAGACATCATATATAATTGTGTGTTTTCAACTCTTTCATAACAGTTTGGAAAAGTACAAAATATAGCTGGAAAAGTCCGGTGCCCCAATACTTTTTGTCCTTATGGTGTGTGTGTGTGACTGTCAGATGGCAACTGTGTCAGAAAAACCCCTCCATAGAAGAGTCTATAACCTGGGTCTATAGAGGGAAGGCAACAAAAAACACTGAAGCCTGTAACAGAATATAACTGACATCTAACATAAAAGGATGTTAGATCTCCTTGGTCTGTTGACAGGTAGTGCACAACATGGGGAGGTGGGGTCTCAGAGGACCCTGACAAAGCCGTGGGATCAGAGGCTAGCAGCAGTGAAAACATAAGGTCTCTGTTACACATGCAGACACAAACAATTTGGGGATTATTAAATCTAGCGTTTGAATTGCCGTGTACGAAGAAAGAAATCTGATCAGGGTTCACCCTGCAGCACTATCCAGAGGGAAATGATGCAACAAGTCACCTCAGTCTGAAAATGCTGACAAGCAGTGTGCAGTTTTTCGTGCTGAACCACCGATAAGGAACAAAACATGTATCACCACTATTCATCGCCTATTGTCCATTGCCTATATATAATTAATGGGATGTTTTTCATAGTTACAGTATAGTTATCATTATGTAGCTCGCAGCATGTAAATACAGTTACCAAGCAACAACCACAATGCTGATTACAGAAAAGTCACATCCTTTACTTGAAGCTTCTGAGGTGTGTTTCAGATCCTGACTCACACACATCAAAGTAGCGTTCCAGAAACAAAAGCGTAATTATGTTGTTTGATAAAAAAAAAACTCTTGAGTATATACTTTTCAGAGTACTTTTTGTTCACTTCTACAGTTGACACAGAGAATCTGAATGTTCTATTTTCTCTCAATTCTATTTGATAATTTTTCTTAACACTAACAATTCATGAGTTACTGTGAAGGTTAACTTGGGAACCATGATTTGATCATGGATTTGAACTGTGATTAATGTAGATGGTTTGCTACAATGCCTTGGGTCTATTAATATTTCTAGGAGTAGTGTTTTCATTCAAGAGTTCATCAGTGAACAGATGATAAGCTCAACGATAATGGAACTATAATGAATGGACCTCCAGTGTCACCCAGATGAAGATGAGGTTCCCTTTTTTGAGTCTGGTTCCTCTCAAAGTTTTTTCTTTTTTACAATGCCAGGGAGTTTTGCCTTGCTACTGTCGACACTGGCTCACTCATTGGGGATCAATTTCAATTTAATTTATTTTTATTTGTATAGCACTTTTAACAATGAACATTGTCTCAAAGCAGCTTTACACAGATAATGTGGTGATTAAAAGTGAGTATATTCTTTATAAGTGTAAGTTTGTCCCTGATGAGTGAGCCGGTGGCGACTGTGGCAAGGAAAAACTCCCCAAGATGGCATAAGGAAGAACCTTGAGAGAAACCAGACTCAAGAGGGAACCCATCCTCACTGTCCATTTATAGCAGAGGTATATAATGTTATAGCACAATTTATAGTGATGAATTTGAATAGCTGAAATGTATATTTGTAATCGACTTAATTTTTAAAGCTGATTTGGGGCATTATTAAAAGTGCTATACATTTACATCGAAGGCATTTGGCAGACACCCTTATGCAGAGCAACACACAATCATACTCTCTCATTCATACAACTGAGCAGTTTAGGGTTAAGGGCCTTGCTCAAGGGCCCAGCAATGACAGCTTAGTGAGGGTGGGATTTGAATTCATGCCCTTCTGATCAGAATCTTAACCACTGCGCTACCCCTCCCCCCATTTATATACAAATATACAAACTGAATTAAATAGATTAGTTTTATTTTTTTGACAAATTGGTTCATGAACATTATTGTTAATATACATTTCTTCACTCCTCTATCTAGCTTACAGAAAGAGGACAAAACTAACATTATGTTATATGTGCTTGCCAATTAAAGGTTCCATATATTCCAGTTATTTTATATAGCCACATCAAGACATACCATATCTGACCAATGCGTTTTTAGCAATTATACAAACTTATCTAGTGAGCTTTGATAAATGGTGGACCACCTCTATTGTGCATAAAAAAGTTTATGTTAGCTGGTTGGTTAACTTAACCCCTTAGCCTTCAGCCCCACGCCAACGTGACCGATATCCCATTGTTCGGAGGTGTTAATGTTTAGCAATAGATTAAATAAAATGGGAGAAGTGTAACCTTGACTAACTATACATCAATCTAAAGGTCTAAGCCACAAGCAGCAATTTCAGATCACTGTTTTTCAATGGAAAACGTATAACGAATATAATTTCTGAATGTGTGTAAGCAGTACACACAAACAACATGCATAAAAAAAATCAGTACTTACACAATAATTTTAATACCGAGTCACAAACGCATCCACTGCTGCAAATCCCGGTTTATTAGGAATGATAAGGGTCCACTGAACAACATGGCGTAAAGCATTTTTGCTCCAACCAAACAATATTGTTGTAATTAAGATGGTTATTCTTTTGTTTACGTCACAGTACTTCAAATTGTGTATTGTTTGTATATGTTTCCGAATAACTTTAGCATGAAAAATCTTCGGTTAAAGCCTTGCTAGCTTTGCTTAGTGAGCCTGCTAGTTTCTAACTCAAACATGCTTCTAGCTACCTAGTTAGCTTTCTAGTGAAGTTGCCCATTACTCATTATACCGAGCATCAAATGATCTGTCTGGCTATTCTAGATCATCAAGCTAGCTTATGTTTTATGTGCATATGTGTATGTTAAGGCTGTGAAAATGATGGGTTCTTAAAACTGATTTTTCTTTTATCCTGGAAAAACAATTATTTATTCCAAAAAGTAGCATGATAGCAACTCATGTACAGAAGTCCTGTAATGAAAGTTCAAATTGTTTATAAATTTCCACACCTGAGGTCAACTGAGTGGAAATATTAGACATCGTTTTTACACTTGCACTGTATAATTGATACAGGATTTACCATCCAGTTCAGGCTGTCAGACACAACAGAAATGTGCCTAAATCGATCCACAGTGATTCAGTCTAAGCCTGGTTAGGACTCTGAGTAAGCTGATAAGGAATTATTGACCCAAAGAGTATGTGTGATAATAGTAGTGTGTGTGTGTGTGTGTGTGTGTGTGTGTGTGTGTGTGTGTGTGTGTGTGTGTGTGTGTGATGAGTCAATATTGAGCCTGAGAAAGGGTGTGGTTTGATGTGTGGCAGCTGTTTTAGGGAGGTGATCACTTTACTTGTATCCTTTGCACAGTGTGCGGACAGATCCCAGGAAGGATATGCTTCCTACTTTGTAGAATTCTGTCACAAACAGAAATCAGAACCTTTTCAAAATTGTTTCTGGAGACAGCATTTTAAATTGCGTTTTATTTCTCCATCAGATATCGCTTAGTCATACCCGGCAATAAAACCGAAGAAGCAGGAGATTTAGAGGTCGATGTATTGTTGTACTCATGTCTCTATGAATGCTGAATGAAATGTTTCATGAAAGAATTACCTGCTTGTATATTTTCATAACACTAAGTGACTATTTCTTTTCCTCTCTTTCACTAACGCAAGCCGGAGAGAGGAACAGGTAAAGATAATCTGCACTACTAAACCTGAACTGTGCTATTTCACTTCTGAATTGATGTACCTTGGTGCGATGGTTTAAATTCAGCAGTGTTTTGGGAATCAAAGGGATAACGTGAGGTAATAACCTGCTATTTGTGCATCTGTTTGGCAGGGTGTGGCTTGCACAGCTATGTTAGTTGCAGTTGTGACGAAGAAGCTGGCACTAAACAAAGGAGAGAAACATGTTCACTTCTTCATGATGGATATCCAGATCTCTAAAGAGGTGAGAAAGGTCTTTGAAGGTCCTATGTTTACCTGTAACTGTTACTTGCAAAAAGTAATTAAGCCTCTACCTCACAGGAGTTATCTCATCCTGCACCACACTCTCTCCATCCTCAACCACTGCACCACTCTCCCTTTATCCTCAACCACTGCGCCACACTCCCTTCATCCTCAACCACTGCACCACGCTCCCTCCATCCTTCAACACTGCACCACTCTTCCTCCATCCTCAACCACTGCACCCTTCTCCCTCCATTCTCAACCACTGCGCCACTCTCCCTCTATCCTCAACCACTGCGCCACTCTTTCTCTATCCTCAACCACTGCACCACGCTCCTTCATCCTCAACCCCTGCACCATGCTCCCGCCATCCTTTAACACTGCACCACTCTTCCTCCATCCTCAACCACTGCACCATTCTCCCTCCATCCTCAACCACTGTACCACGCTCCCTCCATCCTCAACCACTACACCACTCTCCTCCATCCTCAACTACTGCACCACTCTTCCTTCATCCTTAACCACTGCACCACTCTTCCTCCATCCTCAACCACTGCGCCATGCTCCCTCCATCCTCAACCACTGCATTACGCTCCCTCTATCCTCAACCACTGTGCCATGCTCCTCCATCCTAAACCACAACCCCACGCTCCCTTTACCCTCTTTCACGGCACCACACTCCATCCATCCTCTACCACTGCACCATGCCACCTAGATTCTTTATCACCCTACCACGATCCTTCTATCCTCTGCCACTGCACCACGTTCGCTCCCTCCAGCCTTAACCACTGCACCAGTCTCTCTTAATCTTTAGCCACTGTACCACTCTCCCTCCATCCTTAACCACTGTACCACACTTCCTCCATCCTACACCACTTTACCACTCTTCCTCCATCCTCAACCACTGCGCCACACTCCC
Source organism: Silurus meridionalis (assembly GCF_014805685.1). Taxonomy (NCBI): domain Eukaryota; kingdom Metazoa; phylum Chordata; class Actinopteri; order Siluriformes; family Siluridae; genus Silurus; species Silurus meridionalis. The sequence goes on from NC_060887.1 coordinate 9,355,947, forward strand.
TTCATCCTCAACCACTGCACCACGCTCCCTCCATCCTTAACCACTGTACCACACTTCCTCCATCCTACACCACTTTACCACTCTTCCTCCATCCTCAACCACTGCACCTCTCTCCCTACATCCTCAAACACTGCACCACTCTCCTTTCATCCTCAACCACTGCACCACTCTCCCTCCATCCTCAACCATGTACCACACTCCTCCATCCTATACCACTTTACCACTCTTCCTCAATCCTTAACCACTGTACCACACTCCCTCCATCCTACACCATTTTACCACTCTTCCTCCATCCTCAACCCCTGCACCACTTTCCCTCCATCCTCAACCACTGCACCACTCTCCCTTCATCCTCAACCACTGTGCCATGTTCTCTCCATCCTTAACTACTGCACCATACTGCCTCCATCCCCTACCACTGCACCACGCTACCTAGATCCTTTATCACTCCACTATGCTCCCTCCATCCTCGACCAATGCAACAATTTCCCTCCATTCTCAAACAAGAACTTGAATCGTATCATGACTTAACATAAAACAGATGGAAGCATTCAGTGACGTGACACAGGCACTATCACACCTCAATACATTTTGAATATAATAATCATCGTACTTCCAGATAATTTATAAATGTACATATCTTTTATAGTCATTATATGAACATTATTCATAGGAATAACAGTCCCTGTTATTCAACCATCCTTTGATTGCCTTCATGAACCTGTCAATACCTTTAAAGATTTCTCAAGTGCTTGAGTTGGGAACAGAATCAGCATATAGTTTCAATAGATGTGGTATAAAGTGGCACAAATGGAGCAGGTGTTATGTTCCACACCGCATGTGTATTATGCTTTCTAGGCTTTTTTTAGACAAAATGTTTTCCTTAAAAGCGCATTTCAAAGGGCACCGTAGTGTAGGAAAGTGCTCAGTGGGGTCCAGCAAAAAAAAAAGCATTAAAATCTTTGTAATGGTGTCCAAAAGGCGTCAAAGGCAGGAAGCAATCAGGTCTTTGTCAGGAAAAGGACTTGTGTCAGTCTGAATGTGGTTTTAAGCGGTGGACAGGAAACTGCAAGCGCTGGTGTGCACACGTGTGCGTGTGCACTCTAGCGTGTGTTATGACAGATGACGGTAGAAGGTGGGGTATGAGGATGCTAAAAGGATGGGTGCACTGTGCTACACCTCTCCAACAGGATCCATCTGTTTGCTTATCAGAGGGAAGGAGAAGCCCAAAAATAAACACACTTGGCAGAAGATACTGGGAGAGTTTCCATAGATGAAAACAGTCCAATTAAAAAAATAAAAAAGGAAGGAAGTGTGTATCACCTAAAGCGGCCAAATGTTAGTGTTGGTCAGGTGTTTCTTGGCCAGAAATACACCACACAAGTTACATAAGGTGATTTCTTATTATTGTTGATGTGCTGTTGCATGTCTAAGGGTTAAATTCATGATTTGCCAAGTGTCACATCCTGTCACAGGTTGTATCCTTATGTCTGCAATTGCTGTGTGTATGTGTGTCCTGTGGACTTAAGTTGTCACCGTCAGTGATTTACCCTGACGGATTTGAAGGAAGACATCTGGATGCTCTAATAATATCCAAACACCACAGCACTCCAGTGCCAGTGAGGGTGTGACATCATAATGAGCAGCCTGGGTTAAAATAGTGCTCTCAGCAGGATGGCATGGACTAGAATAGAATCAAAGACCAGAAAAAAGATGTAAACCTCAGGAATGTAACCCACATGTTCATTCTGTTGTGGATCCTGTTCTAAGAGCAAACATTTCTATGATTATTTCCTTTCGTTCTGCTCATATAACATTAGCGAGTGTAAATACCCTTTTTTTTTGTAACTCGTATCAGACGTAACCATTTAAAGATATACATCAGTGCAAAAGGATTTTTTCTCCGTTATCTTCACCTATAAAAATATTTCAGCCCAAGCAATTTTTTGGTCAGGTTTTTCCAATGGATCCAGATAACACTGGGCACAATTTAACCAGCATCGATCACCACTTCATTGAACAACACTATTTACACACTCATTAATCATAGTCAGTCTGCTGGCATTTTTTTTGGACCAGAAAACCTGAAGGCACCCTACACAAACATGAGGAATCAGACCCTAGTGTTCTGTGTTGGCAATGTCCGCTGGTCCGCCATGCCACCAGCTCAGTATGTCCAGTAGAAATACTGTATGACATACCTGTCGTCCAGGCCTGCCTCTGGATGGGGTTCTCATAGATTGGAGGCCACTCTGTGCAGCTGGGGATGGTTTCTCATCAACGCCCTGGGGTTCCATGAAATTACTGAGTAAGAAGGGAGCTTTGAGGATGGATTTGTACTGTAGTTCGTGTCAACAGTCTGCTACACTGACTAGGACTACAATTTGTTTCTGATCACATCACTGGACAGATGAGGACGGGTTCCCTTCTAAGTCTGGTTCTTCTCAAGTTTCTTCCTTATGCCATCTCGGGGAGTTTTTTCTTGCCACAGAATTTGGCAGTGAGAGATAACCCATTATTTCAGGACGGTAGTAGTAGGAAGGACCCTCCCCCACCCCCACCCCCACCGACAGTCTGGCTTTTGTGTTCTGAATCCACCCTTTTGTTTTAAATTAAATTTAAAAAAAGTGCTGTTCCAAAAAATGTAGGTGCAATTTTTTTGAACGCTAAGCAGACTCTGTGCCGTTAAAGATCCGCAACGCAGCTGCAAACGTGCTGAGGGAATGCTGGCTTCTCCACCGCACCACACAGGCCAGGGACAAGCACAGCGAGCACCGACGCCACCAGAGATGCCTGCTGGAAGCCATCCGAATGTAAGTAACCTTAAACTTGCCTAATCTGCTACAAATTTAGCAACATCACATTCTACACAAACAAAGGTCTGTATAAACGAATATGATTAGGATTTGTTCAGATTTTCTTGTTAATAATTGGTGAACAAGAGCATGGTGGAGGTTGCAGTGTGAACCTATATTTTGGTAATTATTTTCCTTATCCCTTTATCTTCTGTTTGTTTATTGGGTTGGATCACTTTATCAAGATACACCTTGGCAAGCAGTGCAAGTAAACCCTCCTCTTTAAGATCTAAGTTTGACAACTGGTTCAAACACGTGTTGTCCCCTTTTCCTTAATGTTACTAACTGAAATAGTACTCTCTCCTTTGGATGTCTACAGTCTGTTGTTTACATTCTGCACCCGCAACTTCCTGCTGATAAGGAGATCAGCCAGGCTTCAGTTAAGTCATGAACAGGAAGTTCAGACGTGTGAATTTGTGAACCGGTGTTTAAAACCATTAGCAACGGCAACTGGCCTTCAAAACTTTTCCATACACATTTGAGCCAGACAGCATGTGAGTGTGTGCTTTTGCTCATTTATGAGGGTGGAGGGATTTTAGTCGTCCGGCACACGAAAATATCTGGAAATAAAAATCTGGAAATAACACTAGGCACATCTTAGACTTTTGGATAAAGAGCTAAAGGTCAGAATAGGTGGGCAATTTCCTTATTTTGTGTTTATGGTACATTTCCTTTTTTATTTTTATGGTTTCTTTTTTTTTTGTTTTTTTGAAGGCTACTATTTCATCTGGTTGACACTCCAAGGCCAGCCAATTCTGCCTGCTTCAGCAGTTACCTTACAACCACCCTGCAATATTGGTTTCCGTTCTACTTTCTGAAACACTGAATTATCATCCAAAGTTAGACAAGCCTTAAAATACTACACAATATCAGAAATGTCAAGAGATATTTAAACCTTTGTCCAGCTTATTCTCATTGATCATACAAATTTAGTCATCAGCAGCAACTGACATGAGCAACTTTTCCTGAGAAAAGCAGTTATTTTAAATATTTTTTTAAGGTTAGAGATGTTTCTGTCTGTTAACCTCAGTGAACCTCCTTTATTTTCCACTTGTAGATTTCGTCATCTGCGGCTGAAGCAGAGGAAACTGAGGGACTACACAAGTGAGATGGTGGACCTCTCTAAGGTTGACATAAACGTTCTAAAAAAATTTGATCTATAGTTCTATTCAATTTCATAGATGCTACAAAACTTTTAATCATTGAATAGGCACTATTTTTTATGTGTTTATAAAGTTTTGAGTGTATATATAGTGTATATACATGTACGTGTATTTTTGCTGACACATGCCTGCTGTTAAAATTATACATACCAAAAGGTCAAGCTGTGAGTGATACCATTGACATACCTGGGAAAAAAAAATTATACGTTTTAGCAAACAAGGATGTAAGGTGTCCTGCATGCATTTATCTCAACCGTTTGTTTATAAAGATGGTCCCAGGGTTATGAAGGTTAAGCTTTTTTTTCTAAGATTTTTCGATCTAACGATGAAAAGAGCAATACGACAAATTGTAAAAATATATATATATATATATATATATATATATATATATATATATATATATATATATATATATATGTACAATAATGTAAAAAATAATATACAAGTTTTGCACGTCAGGCTAACCTAGCGCCGTATGCTTCTCGCTCTGCTCGCGAACATACAACAGTCAGTTTTGACCTGCCATGCCTTAACTTCTAATTATTTCAAGTTTCTTTGGAGATGCGTTCTGATAAGTCCATAAGTAAGTCCGGGGAATACCTGTATTAATACCAGCTCTGTGTTTTGCTATCTATTTAGCTAACTGTAAATGCTACAACAGCTTTTTCTTTTAAACAGCATTGCCTAAATATTTAAATTATGTATCATAAGTCTTCTAGGTTTATCTTTTTGACCCTCTAAATAATGACTGATTCAGTGTTGTAGAATTGCTATTTAACACTTGTGTGACATGGTGGTCCGGCAAACAAAAAGGCTAACCTAGATTTGGGGTTTTTTTTCATTTAAATACATTTCAGTGTATGACATTTACTAGACTCCCTTATACAGAGGAATTTATCTCATTGATACAACTGATCACTTCAGGGTTAAGGGCCTCAGCAGCCCAGCAATGGCAGCTTGGCAGTGTTGGGGTGTTATGATTTAAACTCACAACCTTTCAATCAGAAGTCCAATGGGTTAACCACTGAGCACCCACTTCCCCCAGGTAGATATATACAAATACATCTGTTAGAATAGCACAATAAGTGAAAATAAAATGGCAGTAATGAAAAATGTTGCCTAAAGCCTTATCTGATCTGCAATCAAAAGCATACCAGAACACTATTTACTGGTTTTTCAGTCCATAATCCCACTCCAGAGTGAGTCAGTAAGTGAAGCATAATGAAAAGAAGCATGTTATTGCAAAACTGTGTAGAGCAGTTAAACTTTAATGCTGCTCGACCCTACAGAAGTTCAAACCCAGACCAGGCTTTATAAGGCAAAATAAAATGTCTTAATCTTTTATTGGACAGATGCAGATGATCATGTGTGACCTGAGTGCCAACTGGAACAACTCATACCGAGAACTGGAGCAGCGCATCATCTCTATGGAGCAGAAGCTGGATGAGTTGGGCCAGTCATTCCAGAGCACTTCTGAGCTTCTGAGCCAAGCACTGCAGCGCCGCCACCTTGTCCACAGGTATCATCCCAGTCCAGCGGGGCACAGCCTTTTGATTAATGGAGTAGCTATTCAAAAATAAAAAAATGTTGATGCAGTGACAGTGGTAAAGGAAGTGGTAGCTTAGTGGTTAAGGCCATGAGCTCAAATTCCAGCCACACCAAGCTGCTACATCTGGGATCCTGAACTCAGGCCAAAGACTAGCTAATATGTTCATACATTGAAATACCTACTTACATACCCCTCAATCTAAAAAGGCTTGGTCTAGCCATGTGTTAAACTGCACTTTTTAGCCCGCATTATTTTGAGCAAGTTTTGGAGAATGGGTGTCTTTCTGGCCTGACAGCTTTTCCGTCTATGATGATGCAGAAGTCTCTTAATTGTGGATGTACCTGGTGGTATTAAAAAGTTTCAAGACTAGTTTAACACTTCAACAGATGGCAGCACATAGTCCCACGCACAGTCACACGGAGCACCAACCTTCTTAAGTCAGTATGCTAAAAGACATCGTCCTGTGTACATCCGAAGCTGCGCAACTGCTGCTATTCTGACCACATGGTTTAACCCCTCTGCGATTTCATCATGGACAGCAAGTTAGAACAAACACAAACTTCCACCCAGTCACTGAGCTCTCCTCACATGTGAGTTTCTCGCCGGAAACAACATGATCTCACTTCACCCACTTCCCGAAGATGAAGATCCGGCTCAATGGTCACCGTTTTGACACCATTGCAGAGATCCAGCATGAATCGCAGAAGGTACTTCACACGCTTTGAAAAGAAGACTTCCAGGAGATATTCCAGAGGTGGCAGGAACGTAGGGAGCGCTGTAATGCTGTGCAAGGGGACTATTTTGAAGGTGATAGAGTGTAAACATAAATAAATAAATTACTTACTTGTAAACAGGATTAGTTTTGAAACATTTTGATACCAATATTATTGGTGAAATAAATTAGTAAATATTTTAGTATCTGCCTTTACTAATTCAGTTTAACCTTTGGACCGATGTTTGTTTAACCCTGGGAACAATGCAAGACCTGTGTGGTCCTGAGATTTGCATATTTGCATACAGTTGTTTATACAGTTACCCTCAGGTACAGTAGTGCCTTTGGTTGTTTGTAAATTGCTCTTAAATATGAACCAGACTTGTAGAAGTCCACATTTTCTTCAATATATTTTCTGAAGAGCTTGATTTTTCTCTTATGGTATCAAGTGCAAAAGGTCACTGCTCCAAAGGAAGGCTTTGAAATACAGCTACAAATGCACTCCTAATTATGACAAATTGGCCAATCAGAGGTCTCTGAAAGATAGTCAATTTGGTGAACTTTTTTTTGGATTTCTGAATTGAGAGTCTAGTTTTTGGTTGTATTCTGGTATGTATTTTTGACCACTTACGGCTGTCATTTTCAACCAAGAACTAGACACAACCTGAATGTAGTCTACAGTTGAGTAATCATCAAATAGTCATTACAACAATACAGTCCTACAATTACAATTACACTTACAACAGATCATCAACAAACTCTTTTAAGGTGTTATTGTGTATGATGTTCAAAGGTATGATGTGCCTTTATTCCATTTTAAATTCTTTTTTTTTATATTCATTGCTATTAAAGTGGTCATTGGACGTAAAAAACATTTAATATGTTAATGCCAGTAAGCAGTTACAAAATGTAAAAAAATAATAATAAAAAAAAATAGCTAATTCAGTTGTCTATGCAGAAATGGGTCAACTTTCTATAACTCTGAAGTAAGAAAAATTACTTTTTAAAAAGACTGGAACTTAAAGCACTGTATAGCCAACTATCATTAGAGAATTCTCAGCTAAATTTTGGGCTCTAGCTTTGGGCTAAAGTGTACTCCTACAAACATGAGAGAAAGGCAATACAATTACTAGCACATTAGTTACTCCAGGCTTATCCCACAGATTCTGAATCCGACATATGAATTTGACAAATCCCGGGTAAATCAAATTTTCAAAGGATCTGGATATTCTGAAATTAGATTAGATTAAATTCAACTTAATTGTCATTGTGCAAGGTACATGTACAGAGCCAATGAAATGCATTTATCATCTAACCAGAAGTGCATAAGTGGCCTATTTACAATAAATAAATAGCAGTGTGATTAACAAGGGTATAAGGTCCATATGTACAGGGCTGGGGGTGAATAATGTACAGAAGGTGAAGAAGGTAATAATATATGTGTATATATAGTAATATACAATATACTGTGCAAAGATTGTGCATAGTTGTCGGAAGATAACATGCCCAAATGACATGATATAATTGTGTACACGTATGAATGTTGTGTGATACAGTATATAGAGAATGAATATAAGTGAAATATACAGTAGTGCAGTGATCAAGTTATGGATGCCCCTCGCCCTATGCAGACAGCATTTTTTGTAATTGTCCTCTAATCTGGTGCCTGTGTGCCCATGCATCGTTGGGCAGTTTTCAACACCCTCTGAAGGGCTTTATGGCCCAGAGCAGTGCAGCTGCTGTACCACACTGAGATGCAGTTAGTGAGGATGATCTTAATGGTACAGCGTAAAAGTTATCCAGTATCCTGTAGCACAGGCGGGACTTTTTAAGTCTCGTCAGAAAATACAGGCTCTGTTGTGCCTTTCTGTTCAGGATAGAAGAGTTCAGGGACCAGGTGAGATCCTCAGAGATGTGGACTGCTCTGTTTGTGTAAATGGGGGCATGAGTGTGATTGCAGGTTTGTCTAAACTGTACAAAGACCTCCTTTTACTTCTTGGTGTTGTGTTTCAAGTTATTGTCCTCACAGCATGCTATAGGTGCTGGATCTCTACCCTGTAAGCCGTCTAATCGTTAGCTCTGATCAGGCCTACCACCGTGGTGTCATCTGTGAACTTAACAATGCTGTTTGAGGGATAGGCAAGTGAAAAGCGAGTGTAGAAGAGGAGACAATACACATCCCTGAGGAACCCTATTTCTTTAAGTGAGACTGGAGGAGGTGACGGTGTTCTGTCGGACCGACTGTGGACTGTTTGTTAGGAAGTTCAGTTGCAGAGATATGTGCTGATGCCAAGCAGATTCAGCTTCATGACTAGCTTGAAGACTCCCATGTGGAATTATATAAAGCCTTTTCTCTGACATAACTCTGCTTGATAATTAAATTAGCTATTTCCTATTTCAATTCATTTTGTTTAACAGATTGTGCTGTATTGTTAGATTGCATCAGACAGAGGCATAAAAAATGTTGTTATATTGGACAACAGAAACTTTGTCCTCATGTGCAACTTTGACAAGGGCTACATTGTGATGTCTTGATGACATAGTCAATGTGTCACCAAAACAGCAGGTCTTGTAAGGTGTTGTATGCATTGTTTAATACCTAAAAAGTGGTCCAAGGAAGGATAGCTGGTAAACTTGTGACAGGATCATAGGTGACCAAGTTTAACTGATGCACTTGGTGAGCAAAGCCTTGTCTATCCAGTCAGATGTGTACACAAATACATCATAGCTTGCTGCATATAGAACTGTGTAGCCACAGACACCAAACACCTTCATCGAGCAAATGAGCATCATTACTAGACAATATAGAAATGGAAGAAAGTGGCCTAGTCTGAGAGGAATCATGTTTTCTGTCACATCATGTGGGTTCCCCGGGGCTTACTGTCACTTAGCCAGGTAGGAGATGGCACCAGTATGCACCCAAAAAAAGGCAAATGCAAGCAGTGTATTGTTCTAATAGGAAATCTTGGGTCCTGGCACTCATATTGGTATTATTTTGGCACATACCACATATCAAATTATTGCTGCAGACTGAGTAAACTTATTGACAACACTATACCCTAATGGCAGAGCTGCAGTTTTGGCGATGCTTTGACCTAGTCGTCTAGCCGTCGCAATTTGGCTCTTGTCAAACTCACTCATATCCTTACGCTTGCCCATTCTTCCTGCTTCTAACACGTCAACTTTGAGGCGAAAATGTTCACTTGCTGCCTAATTAATCCAACCCACTAAAAGGTGCCATGATAAAGAGATAATCAGTGTTCTTTACTTCACCACTCATAATGTTTTAACGTCATAGTGTTATGCCATATCAGTTATAGGTTACTTATGTTGTGTTCTTTTTTTCCAAACAGGTGACATGTGGCATAGTTCTCCTCTGAAACGCTACAGTGGAGGCTCAGATCAAAACTGCACAAAGCTACTTGGATCAGCATGAATAGAGGACTTATGATTAATTTTTTCACAAACCTCCAGGGCTGCAGTGGCTGCATGGACTTTCCAAACAGAAAGATTACTGTTTTTGGATATGTGATTATGAGAAAAATCAAATGTATTTATGCCAATATTTATGTGTGTCTATAGCTACATCACTGAAAAAAACAACAACAGGGATGGGGTTCAGTGTTTGATGCTTTGAAGGTTTAGTGAAACTGTGTTTCTATGTAAATTCCTTGTTACTTTAAATGACAAAGTGATCAAAGCTTTTGAGCCCACTCCAGCAGGTCCATTTTAGGGCCAGTTCAGTCCAATTAGGCCAAAAGTCTACGACCAAGAACTGTTTTTATTTCGTCAGTTATCATTAATAGATTTGCACCCGTTTGAAATCATGTAGGATCTTGAAATCTAGCCGGCTATCCTGTTTGATTACCACTGCATTCATTGAAATTGTTGTAACGCTACACATTTCCTTTAGTGCGGCATGTTATATACCCTTCATTGATTCAGTTACTATGGTCCTCTAAGTTTGTGGGTTGAACTCCAGGCATGGCATGAAACCAAACTAAAAAAAAATATTTGAATTGTAAACAGATTTCGTAAGTTTGGTTCAGGAGTCTATATTTTAGTCTTCATGGATTTCCAGGCAACCCATAGCATCTTTTTAAATCCTATCTGTGCTTAAAACAATGGAAAACAAAACGATATATATTTTTGGCAAAACAGACTATGAATTTGATGTTTTAAAATACTGCACTTCAGATTCGACAGTTGTAGATACATAAAAAAATAGCTGTGGCTATTAAATGTTACCTCAGAGTTGGATGTCTTTGGATTCTGTAGATGTAACTAGGAGACCCAAACCTGATCCAGCATGACAATGCCCGTGCACAAAGCCAGCTCCATGAACATATGCTTTACATGGGTTGGAGTGAAAGATCTCGCTATAGAGCTCTGATCTTAAGCTTAATGAACACCTTTGGGATTAATTGGAACGTTGAATGCACCCCAAAGGTCCTCACCTCACCTACACCAGTACCCGAATTTAATGAAACCCTTTTTTCTAAACAAGCACAAATCTCCACAACCACACTGCAAAATCTTGTTTGTCCCCAAAGATAAAAATAAAGACACCACTGTATCTGTAGAACCACTTTCACCAATTACCTATAACATATTAGTAAAGAATGCTATAATCTTGTCCGAGACATATAATTTGACAAAAATGTGTTAGGTATTTTTTTTCCCAAAACTGTGGAAATAAAAATAGTTCTTGTAACCACAAGCTGGGGTTTTTTTTTTTCTTTTTTTTTTCTAAACATGGCTCTGTTTGGTTTTTGCTTTTTGACACAAGCGATTTCTCAGTGTCGCGAACACTGACTTCCTATTTTATTTTTATTTTTTTTTATGGATTACTGTTGGATTATTAACGTTAGGTGCAGAGAAAGTCAGCATTTATTTTTTTATTAAACCTGCTGCAAAGCTAAATGTTTTTATATACAGGCACCAACTGTAATACAAGCAAAAGTGAGCAAAACTGCTATAAAGATTGCCTGATTAATGCCACCTCTATAAAGGGACTGTACTGTAAATCTAAAGATTTTAATTAAGATTTACTTAAATAACACCAGGTGCATAAATTATTCACCTAAACATTGACATACCATAATTTCCATAATACTGTAATCATACAATACAAATTAATGTATTAAGATTAAGCCCATTATGGCGATATAATTTCTTATCAAAAGTAGAGGTCGACCAATACCATTAGCTAGGTTGGATCGTATTTGCCGAAAGCGGTTAATAAATCGACCGTTTTTATGGATACTGGATTAAAAACAAACAAACAAACAAACATAATACTCCATGTAAAATAGTACCGCACTTTATTACAAAAATAAAAAAAAACAGTTATAAATCATGAAAATGTGGTAAATTAAAATAAATATCAATTAATTAATTAATATAATTATGTATTTCATAAATTAGAAATTAGGATTCAATTATAGCGCTATGCATGCAGCATGCAGTCCTGTTTAAAAAACAGACAGCACGTGGCATCAGTGAATCGCCTCTAGAGGCCGATCTCGTAATTACAGCCGACTGGAGGCCGGAAAAACTATAGGTATGGATTTTTGCCAATAATTGCAACAACTACCTGTGCCTATTAATTGCAAAACTGACTGGTCCTCCACCCCCACATCCACATTTTAGGACTCACATCTGAAAATTACCTACCTGAATTAAAATGTTCTGAAAGTTCCTGACAACAGTTTGCTGCATACACAATTTAGGTTAATCAGTTGACCTATAATCAAAACCTCTTTAAAAAACAAAATTAAGTTTTCAGATTTAAAGTTTTACACTTTTATTTTTTAAAAAAAAATAAAAAAAGCCCATCCTTTATACGGTATGGATTTAATCATGGTCTGAATACAGTCGTGTTGGTTCAGAAGCGCGATGTTAACAATTAAGCAAAAGTTGGGATACGTGTTACTTTTTTACTTTATTAACAGTTTATTGATGCTGGAGTTCGTTAATGGTAAACGAATGCCATAAATAATGTTTGTTTAATGGAACTTTAATGTAAAATGTTTTTTTTTCACATGATTAAACAGACATCATGCACCATTAAACACCGAATCAACAATTTGCCGTTCCTGTAGGAGGTGCGTGGGCTTGAAAATGACGCCATTTTATCAGATTTTTTCATGTACGCATGTGTACCCAATATGGGAGCTGATGTTATTAATCCCAATTCTATCAATAGGGAAAAAAAAAAGCAGTAAACAGTAAAAAGTGAACAGTAAAGATTTCCAGTGCTGTTATAATATTGGTATACTTGTCCAGTTAATTAGTTAACTGGATCTAACTGTATGATAAGAATAAAGGTTTCATTCTGCCCCTGCTGGTTGTAGCATGAGTGTTTAAAAGTTAACATTCCACTAACACACAAACTTTCAATATTGCATTGACAATGTAAACACTTGAGAGAAAAGAAAACTGTATTTCAATTCCTCTGTATGTCTGCACATAGAGTGGCATTGACAAATAAACAACAGTGAACCTTAAGCAACTGAGGAAAAAACTTTAGTCCCACCATTAAATGATGTCAGCTGTAACCGAAAACCAAACCACTTCATTACTAAAGCAATTTTAAGTTTGTGTAGTGGTAGTGTTCACCACAGAGGGCTCCAACTGTGGTGTTTCATATTTATTTAGAAATTACATTACACTGCACCTGCATGCTTCACATTATCACACCCTCTCAGTTGCTCAAAGGTTGGTTAGTTAAAGTGTATTCTTTTTCTAAAAAGGGTACTGGGAAATAATAGCAAGGCATATCTACCTTTATCTAGAACATTTTAAGTAGAGGTCGACCATTTCATCAGTTTTGCCATTTAATCGGCAACAATAGTTGATTGCAATAACTTTAGGCAAAAATCCATACTGAGTTTTTTAAGGTTGCGTTATACAGTGCAAGAGTGGCCTCTAGAGGCGAAATTCTGATACTGCCTGCTGTTTCACTTCAGATGTAACTGTTTTTTTTATTTTGTGTTTCAGTATGAATGCGTCTTTTATTTTCCTCAATATTAATTAATATAATTTATACATTCATTGTTATTTTATTTAACACATTTTCATGATTCAGTACAGTTTATATTATATATATATATATATATATATATATATATATATATATATATATATATATATATATATATATATATATATATATATACACACACAATACAGACCAAAAGTTTGGACACACCTTCTCATTCAAAGAGTTTTCTTTATTTTCATGACTATGAAAATTGTAGATTCACACTGAAGGCATCAAAACTATGAATTAACACGTGGAATTATATATGGAACAACTGAAAATATGTCATATTGTAGGTTCTTTAAAGTAGCCACCTTTTGCTTTGCACACTCTTGGCATTCTCTTAATGAGCTTCAAGAGGTAGTCACCTGAAATGGTTTTTACTTCACAGGTGTTCCCTGTCAGGTTTAATAAGTGTGATTTCTTGCCTTATAAATGGGGTTTGGACCATCAGTTGTGTTGTGCAGAAGTCAGGTGGATACACAGCTGAATAGACTGTTAGAATTTGTATTATGGCAAGAAAAAAGCAGATAAGTACAGAAAAACGAGTGGCCATCATTACTTTAAGAAATGAAGGTCAGTCAGTCTGAAAAATTGGGAAAACTTTGAAAGTGTCCCCAAGTGCAGTCACAAAAACCATCAAGCGCTACAAAGAAACTGGCTCACATGCGGACCGCCCCAGGAAAGGAAGACCAAGAGTCACCTCTGCTGCGGAGGATAAGTTCATCCGAGTCACCAGCCTCAGAAATCGCAGGTTAACAGCAGCTCAGATTAGAGACCAGGTCAATGGCACACAGAGTTCTAGCAGCAGACATCTCTACAACAGCTGTTAAGAGGAGACTGTGTGAATCAGGTCTTCATGGTAGAATATCTGCTAGGAAGCCACTGCTAAAGAAAGGCAACAAGCAGAAGAGACTTGTTTGGGCTAAAGAACACAAGGAATGGACATTAGACCAGTGGTCTGATGAGTCCAAATCTCGGGGAACTCCTTCAAGACTGTTGGAAGACCATTTCAGGTGACTACCTCTTGAAGCTCATCAAGAGAATGCCAAGAGTGTGCAAAGCAGTAATTCAAAGCAAAAGGTGGGAACTTTGAAGAACCTAGAATATGACATTTTTCAGTTGTTTCACACTTTTTTGTTATGTATGTAATTCCACGTGTTAATTCATAGTTTTGATGCCTTCAGTGTGAATCTACAATTTTCATAGTCATGAAAATAAAGAAAACTCTTTGAATGAGCAGGTGTGTCCAAACTTTTGGTCTGTACTGTATATTATATTTATATATATAAGTCCAGTACAAAATTACATGGAGTGTTTCTTCTTTTTTTATCCAGTATGCATTTAAAAAACTCCATTACTTTGATTAATCGATTATCAGCAAGTATGATCCAACCTAGCTATCGGTAAAATCCACTATAGGTCAACCTCTACTTGTAAGTGGCTCTAAATAAGGGTGATACCAAATGCTGCAAAATGTAAATGAACAGTTACAGAACAAGAAACAATAAATGAACAGATAAACACAACAATGATAGAATCTATAATGGATCAATATCAGGATGTTACCCAGATGAAGAATTATTTTTTTTTTGTCTGGTTCTGCTCAATCATCTCAGGGAGTTTTTCCTGGCCACAATTACCGCTGGATCGCTTGTTATAAATAAACTTACAGGGACTAATTTAGCTGAATCTCCATTGTTACATACCATACAAATAAAATTTAACTGAATTATTACGTTTAAAGCTGACAAGCCAAAGAATCCCGAAGAATTCAAGTTTTATTTTTTTTTTATAAGTGTGGTTGCAAAGGGGTGGAACATTTCTGATAAATTTCCAGAAACTTTCTATGGGAACTTCATCTGGGGAATTTTGGAAATATTCCAAGTTGGAAACTTACCAGGTTTTTTAAGGAATTTACAGAAATGTTTGGGAATTCATGGGAATTGATAAAAAATAATAATAATTGGGGACTGTCATATACAAAACAAACATTTTGTTTGGTTAGAATTTGACATGCATGCAGACACAGATTTAATAAAAAAAATTACATTATTGACAATTATGTATGCAAAATGTATGCAATTTACTTTAATAATCGCTAAAATTGACATTTTATTATTTTGTGTGCAGGAATCGGGAAATGTGTTGTTATTGAGGAATGCACGGTGATTATAGGGGGTGTGGCCTCAGTTGCCCTGCAGTATGTGTGCTGTGTGCATGCGATTGACGAATGTGCAGGGTTGAAATTTTATTAAATTGTATTATTTTTAATCAACTACATATAAGTGCCCTATTATTGGCTAACTAATAACTATAGCTAACTTTAACTGGCATGTTTTTATGTTCCGTTTATTTACTTTAATTTCCATAAATTTCTGTGGAAAATTTCAGTCAATGAGACAGTAGAGACTGACCTCTACTGTCCATTACAAAAGTGTGTATAAAAAAAAAATTATAATATTAATAATAATTTACATCAGTAGCAAATAGACCATTCAAATTCAACAAATGTATATAAATAAGCTTCTTAGTAATAAGTGTAGCTTTAATCAGACTCACCAGAACATCTTATATGATTATCCAGTCCACAACCACAAGAACTCTGGCGCCCGACAGTCCAAGTAGGATTATTTTACATCAGAAAAATATAACCACTCTAAAAGATCTTTAGTGACTATTTTACTGCATGTGAAAGCACTCCATTTCAATTTGAAACAAACAACTTTTCATCAAACATCATTTACTGTAAAGAATCCAGCAGAATTAGTTGAGCCTGAACCCTTTTAAACGCGGTTTGTGAGCATATGAGTTTTTTAACATATGCCACAATAAGGCGGCGGGTCTCATAAAGCGACGGCCGCAGTGGCACTGAAACACGTTCCTGCACTTTTGATTTGCTTGTTTTTCACTCATCGAGGCAGTGATCCTAAAGAGGGGCCGATGGCAGGCCAGCTGCTGCGTACCGCAGAACATCTGGCCACAGGCAGCGCAGACGTAGCGTGTGGCCTCGGCATGCTGGACCTGATGGCGCAGCAAATGCATCAGCTGCCGGAAAGCTCGGCCGCACTGGCACCTGTGGAGGCGTGGCCCGCGGTGCTGATAGCGGTGTCGCACAATGAGCGAAAACTGGCGTGACACGGCGCCGCACTGGCGGCACGGGAACACGGCCTTCGAGCGCCAACTCTGGCGCATGCGCTTCTGCAGGGCCAGCTCCTTGCTCTGGTTTACAAACATGCCGACTATTTTCACAGGCCCCTGGGAGGAAGGAAAGATCTCAGGCAAAAGAGGAGACCTAGATACAGTAGATTCAGGTAGTTGTCCTGTTACCTGTACTGAGTTAGAAACCGAGCTAACGACTTGAGCGAAATGAGTGGACTCCAAGTGGACTTCATATGATTGGTGCTGCAGGGGCAAGGCAACACTTGGCATCAACTCTGCACTGCCTGTAGGAGTGTTGGCCACCACTTTGGACTTCTGTAACGTTAAATCCTGAATCCGTTCACGTACTGTCTGAGTTACTGTAGAATTGCGTGTCCCAGAAGAAGGAGGAGTCTGAGGTACCCCTTTGCCCTGCAACTGATTTGAAAGCAGCACCTGTACAATTTGTTTTTGAGTAACTGCAGAAATGGGAGTCGTCATTTGTCCTTGGTCTCCATTTAAGACTGCCTTCTTTTGCTGGGCACTTGATGACCTGGTGGTCATGGCATGTAGTCTGACCTTCTGAGTATCGGAGCTGAGTGAGCATTTGGGTAGCAAACTTGATGTTAAATGGGATACAGTTCTATTGATACTGACTTGCTTAGAAGATTCTACATCAACAGATGAGGACACGGGGTTCGGAATCAAGAGCAATGAGCGTTTTGGATTGTTCGATCTGTTGGATGGCGTTGGCGATTCTTCAGTGCAGCCCTTGGTCATGTTACAAATGTGTTGTATGTAAATATTCTGGTTGGGAAACAGCTTCCGGCACATCACACACATATATTTGGCCAAAGGGTGCTTCTGTGCTTTATGGTTCACTAGCATTTCTTTTGTGCCAAACACTATTTTACACAAAGAACATGGAAAAGAAGTGGTCTGGTCTCTGGTCGAATTTACAGAATCGAAAGACCTGAGCGGTTTCTGCTTATTGATTTGACCGATTTGTTGTGGACAAACACTCCAACTTTTGCTCGTAGAATCTAAAAAAACAGCACTGCATGGCTCTGAGCTATCCTCATTACCTGTGAGTAAAGAGTCGCTGTCCTCATGGTCAGGTCTCTGAATGACTACGTCTTCCTGAATGGTTTCGATTTCACTATCCTCATCCTCTACCTTAACATTAAGCTCCAGCTGCGATTCCAACAAAGTTGCTCCGTAACCAGTCATAGTGTCAATGTTCCGTTGGTCTGGGTCTTCTGGTTCTTCGTGTCCACTTGAACTGCATGTGCTGGGTGAAGGTTCTTGTTTTAGGAGAACGGTGTGATTTTCAAGGCTTTGTCTGGAGAAGTACGTATGATCAAGCAGGCCTGTGCATAACAAATCATGCTCCTGTATTGAATCCTGGTCACTTTCGGTCCTTTCTAGATCTGTATCTGTTGTTTCATAAGACATGTGCATGTTGTCATGATTTGCAAGGCTTGGATTGAAAAAGTAATTGTGATCATGTATGTCCCTGCACACAGTCTGATCATTCACTGGAGTCCCCTGCTGGTCATGTTCGGTATATGAGCGAGTAGGGGATATTCCATTGTTGGTTTTATTAACAAAAACAAGCACGTTTTCATTGCTGGTGTACATAACGATGTTATTAGGTGTTTCCTTGGCAGAATTGCATGTTTGTGTGCAAAAATAGGTATGATCATGCAAGTTTCCGGGGATCATCTTATTATCTTCTGGAGTCTCTGCAAAGCCGTTTTCCTCAGTCTGCTCTATCGTTCCGAAAACCATCCCCTCCTCCTCTTCTTCCTTTATGCAATTTATTTCCACCTCCTCGTTCTTGATTATGACTTCCTCCACCTCCTCAGGCAGAGGGTTCGTGTCTGGGGTCCGAGTAGTGTCCGTGTACATCCCACAGCTTTTACAAGACGTATAGTAATAGGGATGGGCATTTTGCATGTGCATGATCAGGGAGTTTCTGTGGGAGAATTTTGCCTGGCACAAATGGCAACACGGCTCGTGTTTGTGATTAATAAAGTGCTCAGTCCGGTGCTCCAGGAAATCGGTGTGTCCTCCGCACATGCAGCATTTGCCGTCGCTGAATCCTCCCAACGCGACCTCTTCCGGCTCCTGCTTTAATCCAGTCCGGGTCATTGAGCACTAAAACAACCCAGAATAACAAATCAATTAACGTTAGAAACATGAATTGTATGAATTACAAGCTACTCATAGACTATTTTTTGGGAAATCAATATTCAAAAAATTCCTAATCACACACAAGGTTTACTCTCTAGTTCGAAGGACCAATTGTAAAGGAGTTTCACTATCTGGTGTGCGCTGATCAGGAGGTTGTTCGGGATTCAGAACACACAAACTTTACTGATTGATCGTATGTGAGGTGATTCTTGCTGTTGTCTGCTAGCTGCCAATCGGTAAGTTCCGTGATGTCTAATGATTGCTGCTCAGTGTTCTGGCCTTTTATACTCTTGATGGAGAACGGTGCACTGTGATGTCAGAGGTAACTTATCATGAGTGGTAAACTGTGTATCTGCCTCTAGTGGTGAAGTGTGGAAATGCATCTAAATGGGAATCCTTTCCTACACTGCCACCCCAAAATATGCATGAATTGCATGAATTACAAACTACTCAGACTATTTTTTGGGAAATCAATATTCAAAAAAGTCCTAATCACACACAAGGTTTACTCTCTAGCTCGAAGGACCAATTGTAAAGGAGTTTTACTATCTGGTGTGTGCTAATCAGGAGGTTGTTCGGGATTCAGAACACTCAAACTTTACCGAGTTTAGGATTGATCGTATGTGAGGTGATTCTTGCTGTCGTCTGCTAGCTGCCAATCGGTAAGTTCCGTGATGTCTAATGATTGCTGCTCAGTGTTCTGGCCTTTTATACTCTTGATGGAGAACGGTGCACTGTGATGTCAGAGGTAACTTATCATGAGTGGTAAACTGTGTATCTGCCTCTAGTGGTGAAGCGTGGAAATGCATCTGAATGGGAATCCTTTCCTACACTGCCACCCCCAAATATGCATGGCATATTTGCCCCTAAATCCAGGCTCATGGTTTTTCTTACTCTCCAGTGTATTTAATGTTTTAACGATTTATAACCTCACTCTAGTTTTGCCCCAAATGAGAACAGGTTTACATTTGAGTCTGGTTCCTCTCAAGTTTTCTTCCGCATTCCATCTAAGGGAGTTTTCCTTAACACAGTCGCCCTAGGCGTGCTCATCGAGCATACGTGCACGTAGTTTACTTATATTTAAATTTGTGTTCTATAATTATTACATTCTGTAAAGCAGCTTTGAGACAATGTCCACTGTGAAAAGAGATATAAAAAAACCTTGAACTATATGGACAGAAAGGTGTGGATTTAATTCGTTAATTTCCTCAAAATTCTACAAATTCAATTCAATTTTATTTTTTACTGAGCAATGGAAAACTTTACTAAGATAATGTGGTAAAAAAAGAGAATGCATAAATATGTTCTTTATAAGTGTAAGTTTGCCCCTAATGAGCGAGCTGGTGGCAACTGTGGCAAAAATAAAACTCCCTGAGAAGGCATAAGGAAGAAACCTTGAGAGGAACCAGACTCAACAGGGGAAACCGTCCTCATGACACCGAATATCCATTTATTACAGCTGAACGATGTTGAGGTGTGCAGTGATGGTGATCAGATGGAAACTGCAGTCCTGAGTTCATTTTTAACAAACTGTTGACATTAAGTACAATCCAAATCCATCCTCAAAGAGCCTACAAAACGATACCCCATAATGACACCTTGAAAGAAGTTTGTTTGAAATCTTTGCAAATTAATAAAAAAATAAAATGAATGCCAAGCGTCATGTCTGGAGGAAACCAGGCACCGCTCATCACCTGGCCAATACCATCCCTACAGCGAAGCATGGTGGTGGCGGCAGCAGCATGCTGTGAGGACGTTTTTTAGCAGCAGGAACTGGGAGATTCTGGACTGGGGCAACAGTTCATCTTCCAACAGCACACAGGCAGGAATGTCTACGGGAGGACTATGTGAATGTCCTTGAGTGACCCAGGAAGAGCCCAGACCTGAACCCGATAAAACATCTCTGGATAGATCTGAAAATGTGCACCGACGGTCCCCATACAACCTGATGTCGCATGAGAGGTTCTGCAAAGTAGAATGAGAAAAACTGCCCAAAAGTAGGTGTGCTTACTTGTAGGATCAAGCTCAAAAATACTTGAAGCTGTAATTGGTGCCAGAGGTGCTTCATCAAAGTAAAGGCTGTGAATACTTTTTTTATTTTTAATACATTTGCAAAGATTTTAAACAAACTTCTTTCCCATTGTCATTATGGAGCATTGTTTGTAGAATTCTGAGGAAAGTAATGAATTTAATCCGTTTTGGGCTGTAACATAACTAAATGTGGAAAAGCGCTGTGAATGCTGGATGCACGTTAGGATTCCCTTCTATGTTTACTCTTATAATAAACTCCACTCTTATGGGAAGATGTTCCACTAGAGTTTGGAGTATGGAGATTTGTGCTCTTTCAGCCACAAGGGTGTATCAACTCGTGATGTGTATAAAAGCCACCGGTCACAGAATCAACCTCTTCCATTCAAACCTTTCCACCACCATGGGTGAGACCAAAGAGCTGTCAAAGGACGTCGGATACAAGACTGTAGAGTGGGCTACAAAACCATCAGCAAGAAGCTTGGTGAGAAAAAGACCACTGTTGGAGCAATCATTCGAAAATGGAAGAAATACAAGACAATCGCCCTCGCTCTGGAGCTCCATGCAAAATCTCATCTCACGTGGTGAGGATGATTCTGAGAAAGGTGGGAGATCGGCCCAGACTTACACAAGAGGAGCTTGTTAATGATCTCAAGGGAGTTGAGACCACGAAAACCGGTAGTAACACACTGAGGTCCCTCTGCTCATGAATGAATCAGAGAAGGCTTGGGAGAATGTGATGTGGTCGGATGAGACCAAAATTGAGCTCTTTGGCATCAAATCACTGTGTTTGTAGGCAAAGAAATGCAGAATATGACTCCAAGAACACCATCCCCACCGTCAAACCTGGAGAAGGAAACATTCTGCTTTGGGGCTGTTTTCTCTTCTCTTCTGTGGGCTGTTTTCTCTTCAGGAAGACTTCACCACATGAACAGGGAGATGAACTGTAGAATCTTGGATGAGAACCTCATTCCCTCAGACTGAACACTGAAGATAGGTCATGGATGGTTTCTTCCAGTATGACAAAGACCCAAAACATACGGCCAAGGCAACAATCTGATGGTCTTGTAGCCCATTCCAGTCTTGTGCAGGTCTACAATCTTTGTCCCTGGTGTCCTTTAACAGCTCTTTGGTCTTTCCCATGGTGGTGGAGAGGTTTGAATGGAAGAGGTTGATTCTGTGACTGACGTCTTTTATACACATCACGAGTTGATATTAAAAGGTTTAAAGGTAGAGGAGTAAATGGGGGGTGTGGAAGTCAGAATACTTTAACTCTGTTGAAATAAACCTATTATAAACAACTAGATTTCTTTGTAAGGGGATAAACTCACAAAATCAGCAGTGGATTAAAGAATCATTTTCCCCCACTGTATAAGTCGTTGTATGCATGGTGATGCTTGTGATGGGCACCTGAGTTTCTTCCCACTTTGTCAAGCCGCACACTTTGTTCCGTTCATCCTCAGAATCTTTGTCTCGCCAACGCTCAGCGTTGACTGCACACTTCGTCTCCTTACAGGAAATCTCCATGGCAACCGCACTCCACAACTAAAACCCCGGAGGAGATAGAGAAGAGTTAGTCATATGTAACTCAAAAATTTTATAAACACACAATACAATCAATACAGACACAAAACACACTAAATATTGTTGTGAATAAAATAATAGAGAACAAAAAAAAAGATTCAGGAGGTCACTGGATTGAATAGATGTCCTTGAATGGTCAATCTGTACTGTGTGTGTGCGCAAATGCGATACATATGTGTGTGCACATGGGCGGGCGGGCAGGCAGGCGGGCGGGTGTGTGTGCGCGTGTGTGTCAATTTCAATTCTTCATTAATTTACTCCCTCAGTCGTTCTCTCACTCCCTCCTTACTCACTCCCTCATTTGTTCACTCCCTCCCTACTCCCTCCCTATTCCATCCCTTCCTCAGCCGTTCACTCTCTCCCTACTTACTTCCTCCCTACTCCCTCCCTTCCTCAGCCGTTCACTCACTCCCTACTCACTTCCTCCCTCAGTCGTTCTCTCACTTCCTACTCACTCCCTCCTTAGTCACTCCATCCCTTAGCCGTTCACTCACTCCCTCCCTCAGCCATTCACTCACTCTCCACTCAATTCCTCAATCATTCTCTCACTAGCTACTCCCTCCCTACCTCGGTTGTTCTCTCTCTCCTTCTTACTTACTCCTCCTCGGCCGTTCACTCCCTACTCACTCCCTCCCTCAGTCGTTCCTCCCTCCTCCTCACTCCCTCCTCAGTCGTTCTCTCACTCCCTACTCACTCCCTCAGTCGCTCACTCCCTCCTCCTCACTCCCTCCTCAGTCGTTCTCTCACTCCCTACTCACTCCCTCCCTCAACCATTCACTCACACTCGCTCCCTCCGTCAGTCAGTCATTCTCTCACTCATGCCATTCCTCATTTGTTCTTTCATTTACCCACTCCCTCCCTCACTCGTCGTTCACTCACTCTGTCTCCCTCCTTCCTCAGTCATTCTCTAACCCACTCACTCCCTCCCTCCCTCAGTCATTCTCTCACTCACTCAATTTCTCCCTCGGTTGTTCTTTCACTCACTCTATTCCTCAGTTGTTCTTCGCCTTACTCCCTCCCTCCCTCCATCCCTCAGATGTTCTCTCACCCCCTCTCTCAGCTGTTCACTCACTCACGCAGTTGTTCTTACACTCCCTCAGCCGTTCACTCACTCGCTCCCTCAGTCGTCCTCTCACTCATTCCCTCCAGACCATCAGGCCTTTTAATCAACACAGTATGACAAAAATATTTGCTTGCTACTCTAATCAGATTGCTAAGACATTGTAAGCAGTACCTTAATGGAATGCAAGTCTGGCACACAACTCTTGATGGGGTCATTTAACTGGCAGCGGTGACAAGATCTGACCTAAAAAGCAACACACATTGTTCTTTTTTAACAAAATTACAAAGCCGATACAAGTAGGTGATGACAATAAATCTAGGAATCAGATGTGGCACATGTAGACATGTTCTTAAGTACAGACAGTCATGTACGAAAAAAAGTAGAAGTAAAAGTAAAGTTCCACCTCTGTAGTACTTTACCCAGTCTTTCACATCTTGGATAATTGTAGGCCAATAGTATCCAGCAGTAACCCTGTTTTGAGTGCCTCTGATGCCACTGTGATTCCCAGTATCAGGGTTGTTGTGGCACTCCGTAAGAACAGACCTTTTCTCTTCCTCTGAAAGGACAACCAGCCGCATGTACTGATTACTGGGGCCGACGTAGAAGAGTCTGCCATCTATTTTAATAGAACAAAAAGAAAAAGTTGAGATTGAAAGAAAAAAGAAGGTGCTTTATGATTGTTGCATGTGCGTTACAGCACAGCAAAATAATTCTTCGCTTATACTAACATCAGACATTTTTTTTCTTACAAACAAGAATTGTTTGGGTATCTGCAAGAGTGAAAGGGAAAGTTTATAGGACTGTGGTGAGACCTGTGATGATGTATGGTTTAGAGACAGTGGCATTGAGTAAAAGACAGGAGGTGGAGCTGGAGGTAGCAGAGCTGAAGATGTTGAGGTTTTCGTTGGGAGTGATGATGATGGACAGGATTAGAAATGAGTTTATTAGAGAAACAGTGCATGTAGGACGTTTTGGAGACAAGGTGAGGGAGGCGAGATTGAGATGGTTTGGACATGTGCAGAGGAGGAACATGGGGTATATCAGTAGAAGAATGCTGAGGATGGAGCCTCCAGGAAGGAGGAAAAGAGGAAGACCAAGGAGGAGGTTTATGGATGTGGTGAGGGAAGATATGCAGGTGGTTGGGTTGAAAGAGGCAGATGTAGAGGACAGGGGGGTATGGAGACGCTGTGGCGACCCCTAATGGAGCAGCCGAAAGAAGAAAAATAATTATAAGCTAATAAATCAAGTTGGGAATCCAGAACCATGGCAGATCATTATTAGCGATACACATCAGACATGATACAGCGCCCCTGGAGCACAGGGGGTCAAGAAAAGTGAAAGTGACACATTTTCCGATACCGGAAATTGAACCCCGACCCTCCGATCAGTAACCCAGAGCCTTAACAAGTGGGCTGACAGACAAAGATCAAATTACTCTCTGATATTTGACAGATTAAACTATATATATATATATATATATATATATATATATATATATATATATATATATATATATATATATATAAATTAAGCACATGACACCGGGTTGTACCAGACAGACAGACACTATTTTTTATTTCATTATAAAATCTCTCGGTACTTATAATTTACCTTTAATGATAAAATTCGTACACGCCCGTCTCACCTTCCGACGGCATGCGGAATTATCGGGAATTTCTCCTTTTAACAGAAATTCTTGAAGCTTTACATAAAACGCAAAAGTATCCATAATTGTGGCTACACGATCCGTACCGGAAACACGATTTGTACGCAAATGCGTCTACTTCCTGTCTGAAATTTGGCGAATGTTCTGAGCATGCGCGACTATTTCGCGTTTAACGTAGAGCTCATAAAAAGGAGAAATTCCTGACAATGTATTATTTATGAATACATAAATAAAATAAACAACGTACTATCTTGTGCGTTTTTTTTAAATGGAGAGATTAGTTTAAGTTTGCTGAAATAAGTAGAACAATTTTAGAAAACGAAACACTAAATGTAAACCCAAACCCAAATTGGGTCTAACAAATGAAAACTAAGTTGTCCACTATTTATTTTATTTAATCAATTTAACTACTTTTATATAATATCAATACATCCTGGGTCCATGTCTTATATAATGATCACATGTTTTTGTTACTGTGCCTTTAAGAGTACATTTGGACGTTAATATTTCCCCCCAGATTTTGTTTCAAGCCCCGTAGCCACGCCCCCCGCAGTAAATATTAGAGCTAATTTACTATTTTCTGTATTTATTTGCATTAGGATATCTATTTAAATGCCTGAGTTCAATTGATGAGGAACCCAAAATATGAGAAATAATGTGCATTCTCGCTTATAGATATATTTTTTATATTACATATAGGGATACAAACCAAATCTGCTGCTATCACTGTCGCTTGGAAATGACGTCACATCTGCGCGTCAACTACTCATCGTACGCGCAACACATAGCCCCGCCCCAAGCCCGAGTTACGGCGACTTCCTCCTCAGGCAGTTGAACCAGAGGAATTGTTAGAGAAACCGCTTGGTCTATTTATCTCAAATGCACTATATAGTTGTAATTTTATATATATTAGTAAACTAAAAATACATACATAGGTTTTGAGTTTGTAATCAGGTCCCCTGGGGTTGAAGTGACGCCATTCTTTAACACAAACTTCCCAAATCCTGGGAGCTGCTTACAAAGTAATCCGAGCTGAAATACACTGTTAGATGAAGTCTGAAATTGTAAGAGGAAACATAAACTGCATCCACTCGTGTCTTTGTGTATATATATTTTTTGTCAGAATCTGCAAACAGCCACTTTCCTGCCAATATCAGTTCTGTGACAATGTTTTGCTTTTCACATTGAGAAAGCAGTCTGGTTTAATAATAGGACGATGAAAAGGTCCAAAAGAAAAATCAGTGATGGTAAACGATTAATCCGACCCCGTTTCTTTCGTATTCTGATTACGTTCAAGGACCCGGAAATACGTCATAAAGTAAGGCTTGCTAGAAGAGACAGAATTATCGATAGCAGGCGCGCGCGCGCACACACACACACACACACACTTTGCCCAGTTGACAGTATTACAATTTTTGCAAGTTTATTCGACATTAGTAATGCTGTTGATACATTTTATACCCACTTCATTAGGAACCCCTTCGCTTTCCGCCAATCACGTGACAAGCCCAATTCATAAATAAATAAAATAAAAAAATTTCAGATCATGCAGACACATGCCAAATGCTTCATCAAACATCATTGTGGGAAAATGTTGACGTAACGCTTGCGGCTTTTAGCAGACACCCCCATCCAGAGTGGCTTATAATGATCAGCTACTTATCAATTACAGTTCATTAGGGGCCTTGCTTAAGAGCCCAGCAGTAGTTTGGTGGTGCTGGTATTTGGACTCATGACCTTGTGGCGCAATGCTTGAGCTGAAATATTCTACCACTGATTACTGAGCTACCACCTTCATCTGGAATGGTTGTTTTTATGCCAGGCAGGTATTTCAGAAATTGCTGGTATTCTTGGGGTTTTCAGGCAACATGGTTGCTCTGAAGTTCCACTTCAGCCTCAATGGAAGATCACATTGGGTTCTGCTCATTTCAGTTCCCCAGAACTGGAATATGAGACTACAGTGTGCACATGCTCACCCAAACTGAACAGCTGAAGATAAAGGTCAGATGAATCTGATACTGGAACATGCAAAAGGATGAGTCATAACTTGGCATGAAGAGCATAAATCCATGAGCCCATCCTTCCTTAGTTTTAACAGTTGAGGCTAGTAATGGTGATGTAAAGGTGTGGTTTTTCTGGCACACACTGAGCACATTAATACTCATCGAGCATTATCTGAGAGCAGCCTATTTACGTTTTTTGGTGCTTACCACATGAATTTTTCCATCATACAAGCACAAAATGTTTAACATCTTCAGCACTGCTGATGCTTTGGATTCACTGATACCTCAATATTCTTAATCCTTGCATTCGGTTAAACCTTTGTGTTGTACAAATGGCTGTAATTATTAGCAGTTTCACACTTTTGAACTTTTGAGAGCCTCAACAAGAATGGAACTATAATGGACATTTGGTCTCATGCTTTTTGAATCTGGTTCCTCTTAACATTTCTTCCTCGTATTATCTCAGGGAGTTTTTGATTGCCACCGTCACCTTGCTCAAATTTATAAGGACTCATTTCTGATGCTGAAATGTGTATTTGTGATCTGTTTATTTCGACAAAACTGCTTCCCCTTTTAGTTACGCTGCTTTACTGAGTTTTGCCGGAGTCCCCAACTGCACAGTGTCTAAGATTTATACAATAATAAGGATACGTATCGTTATAATAATCGATATTTCTTTCTAATTTCTTTCTTTCACTTCTCTCGCCTATTAGGGACCAACTCATACATTCTTTATTACCGCTTTGTCTCTGTACGTCTGCATTGAGAAATCCATTGTTAAAAAGCGCTATACGAATTAACATGAATTGAAAAGCGGCATTCAAAAACAAACGGAATTTAATTTTTTTTATTAAACATAAGTCGTTCTTCCACACAGATGCATCTTGCAACTTTTTCATCTGATAGCAAATTAATAGGTGGCACAGTAGGAAGCAGTGCCACCTCACAGCTTCAGTCTGATCCTGACCTTGAGATTCTGCCTGCCCAGAGTTTCTGTATACGAACGATTTGTGTCCGATACGATCACTAAAGTCTTTTTGTTGCGAAGTCAGCTCTTTTTCCTAAATCTCAGATGCAGGCCAGAGATCTGGGGTCAGATCCACATTCAGAGACTTGGTAGAAGATCCGTCAACGTTCGCAAGCGAGCTTGCTGTCTTTTCCTGTTTAAGCTACAACACTGCCAGTAGCTGGTGTCTGACAAGTAAGTGTCCCAGCGAAGACTCATCCCTGTTCTAGTCGAACAGGCTTCACTTTGCGTGCCGTTTCCAGACGTGGGTCTCGTCTGGTTTACGACAGCAAGCGGCTGTATTCGGAAAGTGCAGAGGACTTCTTTACTCCATCCCAAATTCTTGCAGCGTAGTGGAACCTGAGCAGGTACAACGAAGCGACACATAAAATCAGCCATACAGTCCACTTTATCAGACATTAAACCACAGATAAGATTACTGATGATCATGTTTCTTCACGGTATATGGACAAAAGTATTGGGACACCGGACATTTCTAGCCATACATGGTTCTTTCCCAAACTATTACCACAACGTACACAATTGTATAGGACTTCTCTAGACGTGAAAGCATTACATTTTCAATTTACTTAAACTAAGAGACCCGAAGCTGTTCCAGCATGGCAATGCCCCTGTGCGCAAATGGGTTAGAGTGGAAGAACTCCTAATATAGAGCTCTGGCCATAACCTTAAGATGAATTTGAACGCTGACTGCACCCCCAGGCCTCCTCACTGTACATCAGTAACTGACTTTACTAACGGCCTTGTGGCTGAATGACCACAAATCTCCTTTATTTCCAACAGCTAGTGGAACATCTTCCCAGAAGAGTGGAGGTTAATATAACAGCAACTGGGGATGTGGAAACGGATGTTCAAAAAGCACATACCAAAATTTATGGTCGGGTGTCCACAAACTTTTGTCCACATAGCGTACTTGTCAAAAAGATCAGTAATGATTTTAAATTTCCATTGGTAGTCACAAATCCTGTCACAACCGAAACCTAGATTTTTTTACTCGTGTTTATTGTTTGATCCTCAAACTCAAACTTACCAGTTCTTCTCAGTGAGGATGGTGTGGGAGAGCTGATTGCGGGACATGGCCAGGACTTGGCTACGCAGTTTGGACACCAGTGAAGAAAAGCTCGGGTGGCCTTTGTAGCCAGGCAGCAGAGAGAAAAGAGGAACAGACCCAGATCCTGGCACACGAACACAACACGCGCTCATCAGCTAGCCGCTTTTTTTTCCCCCACATGCCGTTCAGCACATTTTCGTACAAAGCTGATTTAAAGTTGGGAAAATCCTCATGGGAAAACTTTGTATAATAATATTTCTGCTTTCACTGTATATCCAGCCATATTCTACAACATGTCTCCCAAAAAAACAAATAAATAAATGAGAATTTCTCAGACCTGCTCTTGTCAACGCTTCATCTCCATCGTTCTCTAAAATCGGCAAAAGGAAGAGATTCACTTCATTTTCAAGGTAGGCCCGATCCAGTCCAGGGAATATATTACAGTCTAACATGGACAGCATACCTAAAAAGCAAGAACACAGCATCAGCACATTTATTATCTACTACTACTGCTGCTGCTAATAATAATAATAATAATAATAAAGCATACACCGACCAGGCATAACATTGTAACATTATGACCAGTGAAGTAAAGAACACTGATGATTTCTTCATCATGGTGTTAGAAGCATGAAAAACTAAAGCCAGATTGTGATGGCTAGACGTATGGGTCTGAGCATCTCCAAAACTGCGGCTCTTTTGGGATGTTTCCGGTCTGCCGTGCTCAGTATCTATCGAAAGTGGTCCAAGGACGGAACAGTGGTGAACCGGCGACAGGTCATGGGCGGCTGAATGATACTGTACCTCAAATTGCTGAAGAAGTTAATGCTGTTGATGCTCAAAGGGTCAGGACTGTTTTAGGAGCGAAAGGGGGACCAACACAATATTAAGCAGGTGGTCATTATGTAATGCCTGATAAGTGTATTTCATATGTGCCATACACAGGGGCAGTACAGTTTCAATAACATGCGAAATTCAACCTTAATAAAACTTAATGTAAAAGTTAAAGTGAAAATCGGATAATGGCCAGGACGAACCTTTATATTTCAGGTGGGAATGGGCCATCAGTTTGTCTACAACCATGTGCATATCTTTCAGGTTTCGCGGACAAAAGTCCTCCCTCCTCGCTTTGTTCTGCAAGAAAACTATAAAAGCACGGTCACGTCAATTGCAGGTTGATAGGTACGCCTTGAATATCTGTATCTGTAGGGTTTTACAGTGTTTAAGCTGTTGTTTTCTGCACAATAATACAAGCAGTACTCCAAAGCCGTGCTCACACTACACTTTTTGATCCATGTGGATACCCGAAACGCAAACTTGCAAGAAAACACTGGTTATAATGTTGTGCTGCGGCGGCTCGTTTTATACAACTACTACTACTTCTTTCAGCTTCTCCCATAAAGGGTCTCCACAGTGGATCATCCGTCTCCATACCCCCATGTCCTCTACATCTGCCTCTTTCAAACCAACTACGTGCATGTCTTCCCTCACCACATCCATGAACCTCCTCCTTCCTGGTGGCTTCATTCCCAGCATTCTCCTACCGATATACCCCATGTCCCTCCTCTGCACATCTCAATCTCACTTCCCTCACCGTGTCTCTAAAACGTCCTACATGCGCTGTACCTCTAATAAACTCATTTCTAATCCTGTCCATCGTCGTCACTCCCAACGAAAACCTCAACATCTTCAGCTCTGCTACCTCCAGCTCCACCTCCTGTCTTTTACTCAATGCCACTGTCTCTAAATCATACAACATCGCAGGTCTCACCACAGTCCTATAAACCTTCCCTTTCAGTCTTACAGATATCCTTCTATAACTAATCACTCCTGCTATCACTCTTCTGCACCCACGCCACCCTGCCTGCACTCTTTTCTTCACTTCTCTAACACACTCTCCATTACTTTGCACTGTTGACCCCAGGTACCTGAACTCATCACCTTCTCCACCTCTTCTCCCTGCAACCGTACCACTCCACTGCCCTCCCTCTCATTCACACACATGTACTCTGTCTTACTCTTACTGACAGAGGGGTATGGAGACGGATGATCCACTGTGGTGACCCCTAATGGAAGCAGCCGAAAGAAGCAGCTGTTGCATATACAAGGAACATTTATTTGTCTCAAAAAATAAATGTCTTAGTCTTTCCAAACCTTTGACAGATGTTTGTAAATTCTTGTGCACATACACATCTGATAACACAAGCAGAAAGCTAATGTTCAAGTGATCTCAGTAGAACTAGGCTTACTGAGGTGAGGATAGTATTCTGATCCATCATCCGGTCCTGATGATCCAACACTGTCGTGGCTGGCAGATGGAGTCGAAGGCTTCAGCATCTCAGCGGTTTGTAAAAATCTGTTTAGCAACAGAAGACGACGGATAGCTTTTTTTTTTCATTATTGTTAATGGTGTTCCCTATGTGATATACTCTAATAACCAATCCCAAAAAGCTCTCAGCTCTGAGAATAATTCACCAATGAATGTTTATATGAACAGCAGTGGAAATTTTTTTTAGAAAGCTAGTTATTGGATTATATATTAGACATCAGTTACTATTTTTAATATATATTTGAACCGTTACGTACCCAAAAATGTCCTAAATAAAAGAAAAAATGTTTTACCTGTAGAGGTTGATGTCTGTGAACCAGTCCTGAACCACAATTACAACGTGGCACACGGTGAAAAGAAAAGCCGCAATCTGTAGAGACTAAAAACATACCAGGGGACAAAAGGAGTTACTTTTGACATTTAATGCACTATACGGACAAAAGTATTGGGACACCTGACTTCTCCAGCCATATGTGGTTCTTCCCCAAACTGTTATCACAAAGTTGGAGGCACACAATTATAGCGGGTGTGGTTGGATGCTACAACATCAAATTGTCCATTCACTTGAACTAGGAGACCAAAACCTGTTCCAGCATGACTGATTTCTTGCTATAGAGCTCTGATCTCAACCTTTGGGATGAACTGGAACGCTGACTGCACCCCAGGCTTCCTTACATCATCTACATCAGTACCTGACTTTACCAACACCCTTGTGGCGGAATGATCACAAATCTCCTAAATCTAGTGGAACATCTTCACAGAAAAGTGGAGGTTATTATAAGAGCGAATAAGGACTTAATGTGGAATAGGATGTTCTAAAAGCACCTATAAATCTTATGGCCAGGTGTCCACAAACTTTTGTCCATATCAAAAATGAATCAAGTTGATGGATCGGTTTTAGGCCCGTTTTCTTTTTTTTCTTTGCACATTTTTATCATCATTAATGAAATCTAGTTAGTACTTTCTAGTTTTTTCCAGACTGACCTGCATCTCCACATAGGTGTGTGGCAGGTTATACTCTGGTGGCAACTTGCGGTCATTATTGATGAGATGGTCCAAAATAGAAGGGCTTAAAATTGGCTGTGGGGAAAAAAAAAAAAGGGGAGGGGAGAGACATTAAATGTCAATAACACAAGCCCTTGACACTTTCATGCAATTATCCAATCAACCAATCATGTGGCAGCAGCACAGTGTATACAATCATGCACATCAAACATCAGAATTGGGGAAAAGTGTGTGTGACTGTGGCATAATTTTGGTGCCTAAACGTTGTGTTTAAGTTCTGCAGGCAAAAATGTTGATGCTGATGAGACAAAAAGAGGAGACTGAGTCACGTCCGACCTGACAGGAAGTCTATGGTAACGCACATAACTCCACAACTATAACGAAAAAGGATGACTACAGCAGCAAAAGACCACAACGGTTTCCATTTGACAGTGAAGACCAGCAGCTAAAGCTATAGTGAGAATGAACACGTATCTGCGTCATTTTCCGCAAAACGATTGGCTGACAGCTCTAAAAAAAGTGCATGAATACTATTAAAGTGGCCCATGGGTGTAGTAGTTGTAGAAATAAAATATTGATTCATTCTGGTCATCATAAAACTTCAAATGGCAGTACACAAGATGGTTTGCAGCAGGATCTTCACAACTCATTTGGGACATCAGCTCTCAGGACAAAAACAAAATTGATAAATATGACATTCCGCCCATCTTTCAGTCCAGGAGTTGCTTCCGCCTGGCATATTTTAGTGTTTCGCTGCTCGCGAATTAACGTGACTGCATTTCCTGTGTTGAACTGGATGTGTTTACGAAAGGGGACGCGGGGTTTCACCTGTACATGGGTTTTGAAACGTGTGTTCTAACCAGATATGAATGCAACACGGAAAAAGCCACTCAAATGAGTAGTAGAAACAATGGATTTCCAAGTCGGACTGACTTTTGATTAAAAACAAAACACAGCAAATGATACTTTTAGTCTCAGCGAAGGACAATCGATACCAACCACGTGAAACAAAGTCAAGATTAACCTGGGTGTCCAGGAAGATCACTCTCTCTTGTGTAATATAGAAGTCGATTCCACTCGTCTGGTTGCCTCCTCTCTCCTTGATCTCCTGCGTCTGGGCCCTGAACACATACGCCCTGTGCAGCACAAGACACCGATTACATCATTACACAACTGATAATGATCAAGTTCTTGGTTGAGAAAAGATCAGTGCACTGATGAGGAGAAGAGTTGAAGGGACACATAGGACTTATAATACTAATACAGTGGTACCAGAACCGGTCCGTGGGTCAGTTGGTACCGGGCCACACAGAAAGAATACGTAACTTACATTATTTCCGTTTTATTTATTATCTGATTCTGAACGGTTTTATTTCGGAAAATTACCGGATTCTCACTGCCACATCTGTCTATGACTCACTCTTGATGCATGTCATGATGCCTTGGTCACATGTCTTACCTCCATCCTCTACCTTCTTAAGAGGGCTGCTCCTTCCGCTAACACATAATACATTACCGCTAAACTGAAACCCCCAAGCGAGCAAAATGAACAAAAAAACAACACAGTGGAGTCGCGTTTATTATTATATTTAGAAAATACCAGTGTTTATGCTGGTCGTATCATTTTATTTTGATGTATTTATCCGCCACAACTTAAAGCCGTGGCGCAAAAAAGGTTGGGGGGCAAATAGACCAACACTGTACACATTATAAGCAAACAGGCTGCAACCTTGTAATATACAGTGGTGGAAATGGTTATTTGAGCCCCTGCTGATTTTGAACATTTCCAACCCTTTACAAAGAAATGAACAATCTAGAATCTTTGTGGTAGGTATATCTGAACAGAGGGAAAATCGCACACCCCCAAATTAGTCGTGTCCCTTTAGGAAAGAACTCCTAACATCAACTCGAGATGTGTATAAAAGACGTCAGGCACAGAATCAACCTCTTCCATCTAAACCTCTCCACCACCATGGGTGAGATCAAAGAGCTGAATCAATGAACAGTTGATAACCTCAACAATCATGGAACTGTAATGAATGAACTATAATAAATGGACATTCCGTTTCATTCAGATTAGGACGAGGACTCCCTTTGAGTGTGGTTCCTCTCAAGGTTTCTTCCACATACCATCTCAGGGAGTTTTCCCTCACCACTGTCACCACTGGCTCCCTCAGGGACTAAATTATCACCCTGACATTTATATTTGTAATCTATTTATTTTTGGAGAGCTGCTTTGGGACAATGTTCACTGTTAAATTGCATTGAAAGGGGAATGATTATTCTGTCCTTCAGAATTGACCATTTTTCAACCTTCTATCAAGCTCATTTAAGTATTATTAATAGCTACATAGTTTGTAAGTAGTAGTAGTCAATCATGAAACAATTGTCAAAAATTTTTTTTTTTTTGCTTTTTGCAATTATTATTATATAAAAGCACATAGGAATATTGTTTTCCCAGCAACACAAGTCAAACAGTATGTAATACACACATGGTTTATTATTACCTTTGGTCTTCTTCAGGCATGTTGGCTGAGAGGAAAGACATGATGGTGGACTTTCCCATTCCCTGGTGCCCAATGACTCCCACAACCAGCATGTCGGTCTGGTCACGTAGATACTAAGCCACGGAGAGACACACCCAGCAACAATGAGGTTATATACAGACACAGATTATTATTTTTTTAAACTGTAACTAAGGATTGTAAGGTAACAGTTTATTTGGTGGTGGTGGGGGGGTTGTTGTTGGTGAAAAGCCAATATCTTGTGTGCGTAAGTATTCAACCCCCTCACGTGGTTAAGTTTTTTTTTTGCCGATTCTTCTCAGCAGATCTGCTCCACATTGTTCAGGTTGGTTCAGTTGCAATTTAGGTTTCAGACCTTATTTAAAGCAAAACCAGCCACAACAGACCCCCTTACCTCTATAGCGCTGTCGCACCAATTCATCTGGTCGTCCACCAGTTTAATGCTGTGCTTCATTTTCTCGGGGGGGAGGAGCTTCGTCTGACCGATCACAGCTGGCGTAAGTAAAACAAAGGCAATTATTAATATGAAAAAAGATATATGCTGATGGGCGAGCGGAGAGCAAGAAGCCCTTTCGAGAACAATGACAAAAGACGCGAGGACAACTCACGATCGACAGCGCAGGTGGACGCAGCCGAAGCCATTCCGCGGTTCTGGATCTGATACACAGGCTGTGTTGGACGTTGGCCCTCTCGCTCCAGCTTTGCTGCTCCAGAGCCAGAAACGGGAGGAGCAGCATCCGGTATGGCGCCCGTTTTACATCCTTCTTCTCTGGATTTTATCAGCATGATCGGTTTGTCTAAGGGGTTACCGCCGACTGTGGCGTTTGGTTTTGCCTGAAAGAGCACAGGTTCATCAACAAAAGAGAAAAATCACTATCAAGAAAGACCGAGCCTAAAAATCCTAAATCCAGATCCTAATGATGTGCCTTCTGCAATGTTACATCATTACATTGTTGGCATTCTGGGCATCACCACCATACTGGTGGGGGTTGGATGGGGGGTTAAGGCTTTGGGTAACTGATCAGAAGGTTAGGGGGTTCAAGCCTCAGCACTAAAAAGCTCCCACTGGTGGGCCCTTGAGCACGACCCTCAACCCTCCCTGCTCCAGGGGCACTTCATCATAGTCTCTTTCATTTTGTTTTGTGCCCATGGTTGGATCTTGTGCTCATGTTCGAGCGGGTTTCCTCAACCATCCACAAACATGTTAATAACTGGAACAGGGTACTGCATTAGCAATGGTAGTTCTGAAATCATCTGCAGGTTCCCTACAGACTCACCCTTTCTCCTGGTGGTTTGGCCAGAATGATAGGTGTTTTCTGGAGAAGTGGACCGGATGGTTCTTCGCTCCCATCCTAAACACACCATGTACACAAAACAAATAAAAAATAAATAAATAAAAACACCTCCTTGCATTAATTTCTTCAGTTATAAAATATGAATTATATATAATCATAAACAGTGTTGTGATTTCTTATTCTTTTGCATGTTTGTCACATTTTAATGTTTCAGATCATCAAACTAATTTAAATATGAGTAAAAGAGGACACACGTGAAAACAACATGCAGTTTTTAAATGAAGGTTTTTATTATTGAGGGAAAACAAAATCCAAAACTACATGGCCCCGTGTGAAAAAGTGTTTGCCCCCCTGATAAAACTGTGGTTTATCACACCTGAGTTGAATTTCTCGCCACACCCAGACCTGATTACTGCTACACCTGTTCACAATCAAGAAATTGGACCTGCCTGACAAAGTGAAGTAGACCTAAAGATCCTCAAAAGCTACACATCATGCTGAGATCCAAAGAAATTCAGAAACAAATGAGAAGGAAAGTAATTGAGATCTATCAGTCTGGAAAAGGTTATAAAGCCATTTCTAAAGTTTTGGGACTCCAGTGAACCACAGTGAGAGCCATTATTCACAAATGGCAAAAACAAAAGCCCCCAAAAGCACAGCAACGACTCATCCAAGAGATCACAAAAGACCCCACAACAACATCCAAAGAACTGCAGGCCTCACTTGCCTCTGTTAAGGTCAGTGTTTTACTTTTTGGAAGGTGTGTGTCCCCCATTACGTCTGGCGTAAAAGTAACACTGCATTTTAGAAAAAGAACATCACACCAACAGTAAAATATGGTGGTGGTAGTGTGATGGTCTGGGGCTGTTTTGCTGCTTCAGGACCTGGAAGACGTGCTGTGATAAATGGAACCATGAATTCTGCTTTTAACCAAAAAAATCCGGTAGGAGAATGTCCTGCCATCTGTTCATGACCTCAAGCTGAAGCGAACTTCTCTCTTACGGTACCATTTAAAAGTTTTAACACACCTTCTCAAGAGTTTTTTCCTATTTGTTTTATTTTTCGACATCGTACATTAATACTGAAGGCATTCAAACTGAGGCGTAAGGAATTACGTAATGAACAAAATAAAACATTATATATTTATTTCCAAAGTAGCTACATTAACCATTAATGACAACTTGGCCCGCTCATATCATTCTCTCATCATATTCACGAGGTAGACACCCAGAATGGTTTTCAAAATCAGCATGATTACAAATGTGATATTAATTGCATAAAACAGTTTAATACACAAGAAATGTATATCGAGACTTGCATTTTAAAAACACCACATTGCCTGATTTTGCTATATTTCGCCAACAAAAATAATTCCAAACAAAGCCACGGCACTCTTTTGTGTCTCTGAGCAAAAGTGAGTCAGTGAGTCGTTGCAATTGAACAGAATCGTTTAAGAGGGTGAATCATTGAATCGCAACGACTCACTTATTAACAGTGACTTGTGGGGGGATTTGAATTTCATATTTCAAGTATCTTTCCACTGCACTGCAAAGATGGAATTTTGTGGATACTGATTTTATTTGCTTGGTAACAAAATGTCGTATTATTCTAATTCACTGATTAAATGTACGAATTTGACTCAAAGATGATGCACAGTTTTAAAAAATGGCTTCATGAGTCAGCAGTCCATGGTAGTCCTTAAGGAACAAACCTTGAGAAATTTTTTGTCAATAGCGCACCCCCCTACCCACTAGTGCTACTACAACATCTGTACAAATCCATATTATAGCAAGTAAAACTCAGTTCATTAAAGAGAAAAGGCAGTCCATCATTACTTCAAGAAATGAAAATCAGTCAGGTCTCAAGAACTTTAAACGTATCCAAGTGTGGTCTCCAAAGACCATTAAACGCTATGAAGAACTAGGTTCTCGTGTGGACTGTAGCAAGCAAGGAAAACCAAGAGCTACCTCTGCTGCAGAGGATAATCCATTTGCATAAATGCTTCTCGGAGTTCAAGTGGCAGACATATTTTAACATCCATTGTTCGGAAGAGGAGACTGCGCAAGTCAGGCTTTCATGGTCCAATTGCAGCAAAGAAACCAATACTTCAGAATCACAACAAGCAGAGGAGACTTGCTTGACCCAAGAAACACAAGAGACGGACATTAGATCAGTGGAAAACTGTCCTTGGTCTGATGAGTCCAAATGTAAGATTTTTGATTCCACGTTGTCTTAAGACATTCAGAGGGTAAAGGGACGGTTCCTGAACGTGTGGTTCCCACTGTGAATCATACAGGTGTGGTGAGGTGTGATGGTGTGGAGGTGCTTTGCTGATTAAACTGTTAAACGATTTTGTCAAAATTGAGGGCAAACATAACCAGCATGGCTACCACAACATTTTGCAGCGACATGCCATCCCACCTGTTTTGCATTTGTTCGTTTTGGAACAAGACAATGACCCCAAACAGACCACTAGGTTATGTAAGAGCTATTTGTCTGTGATGGAGAGTGATGGAGTACTGCATCAGATGACCTGACCTTTACATTTACCCGATCTAAATCCATTTGAGGCGAGTTGGAATGAACTAGACTTAATGAGAGTGAAGGAAAAGCAGCCAACAAGCACTCAACAGCAGGGAACTCCTCAAGATTGTTGGAAAACTATTTTAGGGGACTGACTACCTCATGGGGCTGATAAGGGCGTGTGGTTAAAACAAATGGGAGCTACTATGAAGAATCGAGAATATAAAATACATTGTTTTCCTAATGTAATGCATTAGGAAGCAGGTACAATAAACCTACCCTGCGCTCTCGAGGCCCGTAGTCTCGATCACGACTCGGTCCGGAGAGATTCTGTCCAGGTGGTCCAGGCTCCCTGTCTCTCCGCCTGCGTCTCCTCCGTCCTTGTCCGTACATCCCGGGCTGGCTGTGTCCAGACTCCGACATAATGTAAATATCGCTTCCAAACTGTCAGAAATAAAGCGTCATGATTTTTTTTTTACACAAAACCCCCAAACCCTAATTGAAACGCTATGACAGGCATTTACCTGATAAACAGAAGTCCAAACGCCCCCTAGTTCCCTATGTAGGCTGCCTACATAGGCTGCGTTGTGCTCCTAATGTTTCTGCACTAATTAGCTTGCTGCTAGATTGTGCTACTTTCATAGATCTCTAAAGATAATACAAAATAAAGCAATCTTTACAAATTATTCAAGAGTTATTTCAATATAAATGCCATTATAAACAGAATTTGGGACGCTAATCTAGCCTGCAATAACGTTCTTCCTGATCCGGGTAACACACAATGGACAAACATAAAGAGATGTTCGACAGGAAACAAGGGCTGAGTATTTTGGGTTCCGGAGGTAAAATTAGACCAGGACGTAATAAGAATTATTTGAACTGAATATGCTGGTGTGTGGGTTGGCTAGACTAAATGTTTCCTAATGGTGTGTGTGTGTGTGTGTGTGTGTGTGTGTGTGTGTGTGTGTGTGTGTGTGTGTGTGTGTGTGTGTGGACGCCAGTGGCGAGCCGTGCATTTTACGTCTAGGCCTTCAGTTGCGTCCTACCTGAATCACCTGAATCCACCTCTTCATGCCATCATTATGATGCCACAGCAATAGAAACCATCAATATTATACAGAAATGCAGTATAACAGAGGGCTTCATGACAGATTTCACATACAGCAGCAATAAATGTTATTACCAAAGCAAGAAACCTAATGAACACAATTCAAGTCTCCTTTCACTGCAGCCACATCTGGACTGCCTGCGTACATCATCTCTAATCCATTCGTATCAAACTCATAATATGGCATGGGGTTTTTCAGACATTTTTGTTAATTTATTGTGCTGTTTTCCTGTTTAAAACGAAGGCAAATTGTGGGTTTTCGTGCACATTCTACAGGAAAGTAAAGGCAGAATTATAAATAGCTTAACTGTTTTGAACTGTTTTGAACTGTCTGACCTTTCCTCACAACTTCCAGCTTTTTTTCCTCAAAAGTCCATCTTGTAACTTTTCTTGAAAGTATATCTGCGACCAAGTCGGCCATCGTGGAATGAAAAACAACTGTTAAATCACATCAATATATTTGTGCAGTTTGCTACAGATGTAGTTTGCAAGCTCTGACTAGCACACTGAAAAAGCGGTAGTTATTACCCCCGGAGGTGCCAAATCGAAATCTCGCTGGTTAAAGCTACAGGTGTCCGCACTGTTCATTTTAAAGGCTTCAAGGTAGATTTCTTTGGCTTTGGCAACACGTGATGTGACTGCTGAGATCTGATAGAAAAACAGACACTCACAGCGGCTCAACTGGGAGAAAATCTATGAATGAAGACAACATAAGAATAATAAAGCACGAGTCAGTGATTCAGATTAGTATAGGAGATGGCCTGATGGCCCACCACTGGTGGTTGCACAGTGCCCTGTAAAGAATTACCTTACTAAAAAAAGATTGACTGTTTTGAGCCCTAAATCGATACTTGTTTTCCTGGAAATTTATATTGGCATCCCCTCTTAGACCTCCTCATTCCAAGCAACTTACAATAATCTGAGCAGATGAGGGTTAAAGAACTTTGCTCAAAGGCCTAGTAATTGCAGCTTGGTATTGGTGGTGGTGGTGGGATTCAAATTCATAACCTTTCAATCATTAACCACTAAGCAACCACTTCCTTTGAGTAATTGCAGAGCATTTAAGATCCGTAATAGCATTCGGATAGGTGGAACATACAATACAGTCTATAGACCAGTTTGTAGACATCTATATGTTGGTCTTCCCCAAAATGTAGATTTTAAGTGCACAACGCTATAGAATTACGATTTTCCCTTCACCGAAACTCAAAGGCTCGGTCAAGTTCCAGCAATGATGATACCTCTGTGTACATTCAAAGAAGAACTTATTTCCACTGATCACCTTTTTGGATGAACTGGAAGAGACTGCACTACAGCTATTCTTTTTTGATAGCAGTACCTAACTTCCAGAGATGAAAAGTAAAAAATTACATTTGCTCGTTACTGCGATTGAGTAATGTTTTCGTGTACCTTCGGATTGTCAAAGTAGGTTTTAATGATCCGCAATTTGACAATGACTTAAGTATGATTTGTCGGAAGTTTTGTACTTAACTAAGTTTTAAATCGAGGTAAATAAACAAACAAACAAATCAATTAATCAATTCAAATAATGCAAGGGGGGGAAAAAATCGTGCCCCTGAAAGTTCTGCAATACTACACTTTTAGATCACAAGATGGAAATGGACAAAACAGACCTGTGCAAAAGTGTTAAAATAGTGCTGTTGTTGTTGCACTTTAATTTGTAAAGGTGCTCCAATTAAAAACAACTAGTTAGAGATTTATAGCCCCTTGTCCTTTTTGAACTAGTGAATTTACTTGTGCTTAAATAAATCATTAAAGTAACAGTACTTTTGCGTGAGTAGAAAATTGTATGACTCTTTCCACCTCTTGAGTCTTGTGGATGATTGAGCACAGCCACTCAGCAAAGCCTCGTTGACTTCAGCAAAAGCACCTACAATGGGCACTTGAGCTTCAAAATGACCATGGCGTGATAGAAGAAGTCAGGCCTGGTCTGATGAATGAGATTTCATTTGACATCATGTGGATTGCCAGGTGCTTGTGTGTATCTTAGAGGAATGCATGACACCGGATTACAATCTGCGAAGGGATAAAAACAAGGATATTTCTGTATCTAACACATACCTAAACATGGTTCCAGTTACACTTCTTCATTCCAACAGTATTCTGGAATGCCAGGTGCCTCTTTCAGCAAAATAAAGCATCTTAAGACAATACAAACATTGATCCGGAATGTTTAATGAACTTCACATTTAATTCAAGGTGCTGAACTCTAATTTCCCCAAATCTCAATCCGATTGTAAATCTGTGGGATGTGATGGACAAACCAAGTACGGTCCATTAATCAGTTTCCAGGACTTAAATGATCTGCTGGTAACATTTGAAAAGGTTCTGATGCCAGAGCACACCTTCAGAGATCTTGTGGAGTCTGGGCTTTGAGGGCTCGGAGTTGTTTTGTGGACCTACACAATACTGTGAATGTGGTTTTAATGTAATGGCTTTAATGTAAATTGGCTGCAGGTTCCCAATCCAAATGACACAATATGTGCATATGCGCATATAATGAGGCACTGAAGGGCAATATGAAGCCGCTACACTGTAAGACTTTGAATGGAGATAAATTATATAATTCTTTATCATGTTTAACCTCAATTCTTTACTCGATTTCCTTCATTATAAAAGTGTACTTGCTTGAGGTTCTCAGTTTAGTTTTTTCTTTTCTCCTCAAAAACATACACAACAAAGTAACAATTTTAATGAAGAGCTTTTCTGACCAGGACACTGGAACCGAGTTACAGTA
The DNA here is from genome assembly GCF_014805685.1 of Silurus meridionalis. Taxonomy (NCBI): domain Eukaryota; kingdom Metazoa; phylum Chordata; class Actinopteri; order Siluriformes; family Siluridae; genus Silurus; species Silurus meridionalis. Next base: position 9,398,573 of record NC_060887.1, read on the forward strand.
AAATGGCCAGGGTCATACAGAGGTTTTCTAAGATGGGAATTCATTGAGAGAAACATGTACTGTGACATTCTGTCCCTTCAGAAACTTGGCTGAACGGCAGTTTCACATAATAACGACCCCAAACACACCACCAAGATGAAGACTGCCTTGCTGAGGAAGCTGAAGGACCAGCCAAGTATGTCTCCAGACCTGAACCCTTCTGAGCACCTGTGAAGATCCTCAAGCAGAAGGTGGAGAAGCACCATGTGTCTAACATCCAGCAGCTCCGCGATGTCAATATGAATGAGAGGAAGAGGATCCCAGCAACAACCTGTGCAGCTCTGGTGAATTCAATGCCCAGGAGGATTAAGGCAGTGCTACATAACAGTGGTGCTCACACAAAATATTGACACTTTGGACACAGTTTTGACATGTTCACTTTAGGGTGTACTCATTTTTGTTGCCAGAATCCTTAGCGGTAGCCGCTAACCTGATGCTATATCTCCTCTTTCCTTGTGTGTGTGTATATAAATATGTATATAGTGAAGAAAAATGTTCATTACATTCAGTTTGAATCAGAGAAAACTTTACAAATCCATGCTGTCCTGGTTTTAAGTGATTTAATTGTTTAAAGTCAAGATTTGAGCATGAGAATAAATGAAGTCAATGTTTCGATCTGTAAATGCAGTGTCTAAATGTATGTTTATAGAAAGTAAATTTATTCTAAAAGTATATATTTTATCCTCTACACATTGTTCCTTACACACATCTGGCATGAATATTGTTAAATACATATATATACTCTTAGTGTACTTGCGAATTAAATTATGCAAATTTCCTTTTTTTACACCGCCCAGAAATTTGATCAGTTTGCATAATTGCAACTACTCGAACTTCTAGTGGATGCTAAACTGCATTTGGTTGCTTTGTACCTGTACTATGCAATGACTATAAAGTTCTGTCTAATACACGTTTATGAACACTTCTTTCACCTTCGTTACTCGTGTGAACTGCTATGTCTCCTGGCGAATTTTAAGAAATGGGGAAACGTTTCTTTAGCTGAAAAGTGCAGAAGCGGCTAGTCTTTAGGCCCCGCCCCCCTCCGAATCGTCAGCGCGAAGCGACCAAACTACTGAGGTTGGCACTCCGGCTACAATCCATCAGTGGTGCTTTATTGAACTTGTGCCCTTTTGACAGTGAGATTAAAGATGATGTCCAGGGTTTGACTTAACAGCTTTTAATAATGAAAAAACAAAAAAAAAGGCAAAAATGTTAAAATGTTAAATTATTACTGTTTATTACACTTAGATGAAATGACACCGCCCCCCTCCCTCCCTTGAATAACATGTACGCTTGGTGTTTCATGTGAAAATAGCAAAAGACATGAAAACAAAAAAGCTAGCCGGCCCAACAAGAAACAACCCCCCCCACTAACTACTTCATAGCCACATGCAGTTCAGGCAAGTATCAAAAATTATCAAAGAAAATAATAATAATAATAATTATTATAATAATAATAATTAAATGAAACAACAAAATAGTAACGGTTTGACGCACGTAGGAACGCTTGATGCCCTGCTTGTGCAGTCTCACTGTATCGCTATCAAGCTTATGTGCTCTTTGATCTTAAGGGTCCTTTCTACCTCGTACATGTTAAGAGCAGAGAAAAGAAAAGGGAAATATGAAGGTCATCCGCAAACACAGCAAGGAAAGAAAAAAAAAATGCAAAACTTGATGAAGTTTTTTTTTTAATCATTATGTTCTCGTTTATGAACGCGTGAAGCAGACCTTATCTCCTTATATTACCTACATGATGACGGTGACGTTGGTGATGCAGATGATGCCACTTAGGAACGGTTGTTTTTTTTTTTTCCTTTTTTTTTTTTTAAAGAACGCTTATAAAAAATTGCAGCTGTGCATGAGTGTGGCAAACACTTCAACTCCGTGAATGATGGACATACAGGATATACAAATGTCTAAGACAAAACCTGGAGTTGAGAACTTGCCCTCGCCTAATGAACTCGCTAGCAGACGAGTGTCACTCCCTACCTGCTCCCTTCAACCCTTAACGACCCCCCCTTAAAATTGTCCCCCCCCCCCCCCTCCCTTTACCCCTACCTCTCCCTGGGTGGATTAATGATAGTGACGGAGAAAAGGAAGAAGGACAAAAAGAAGAAAGGAAGGAAGAAGTCAAGGAGACAGAAGCCAGATGATTTGATGGTCTCAGTGTGGATGGGATGATGAAAGCCAGATGTAAGGGGAAGCATAGACGCAGAAAGGGGGGATCAGTTTTCTCTTCCTTCCTCGGTGTCCTCGGCATCGCCCTGGTTGTCTGAGGTCCACAGCTGATGAGGTGAGACGAAAAAAACAAAAAAACAATAATAATAATTAGCACCAAGATCAAAAGCCCTGCACGCTTGGTGTGTATCTGCTTATCACCACCACAGCACCCGTGGCCTTATAGGAAGAAGTTGAAAACAAGGTTTTGGGCTCAGGATCAGTGTAATAAAGATCAATCAGTGGTTGACTCATTAATATCAATCTATTAATAAATTTGGTGTTGCTAATAGTAACAGAGTCGTTTTCACATAAATTGAGTTGATTAAACAAGAGTCTTGTGACAAAAATGATAACAGGAACATTATCGCCATAATAAATAGTTCTTTAGATACGTAAGTACATTTAAAGGCAAATACTTTTGTTCAAGTGAAAGTTTAAAGGGAGCACTTTTACTTGAGTCATATTTTCCCTACTGTATCTCTAGTTCATGGGGTGTGGTGGTGGGGGTGGTGGGGGATCGTTTGGTGAGAGACTTACTGTCAGGTTGTCTCGCAGCAGCTGCATGATCAGCGTGCTGTCTTTGTAGGATTCTTCGTTGAGCGAATCGAGTTCTGCGATGGCCTCGTCAAAAGCCTAAGAGGAAACGGAGGAAGAGAAAGAAAAAAAAAACCTGTGATGAAAATGGCACTGCAACCTCGAGCCTTTTCTGTGGTTTCTTCTTTAAACAATGACTCGGCTCTGGCTTCCTGCATCGACTTGATCGACTGCACGTGCTGCGCGCTTTTGTGCACGCACCGTCCACTTTAATAGGAACGCCTGCTCGTTCATGCGGCTAGTTAAAAAGGGCGCGAGGCAGAGCACTTAACTAAATGGAAACTCAATGTGCCGAATGACTTTGGATGCGGTGGCATGAGATTTTCCCTTCATTTAAGTGCCTCGATAATCTCCTGCTATACAGCTTTGACCGTGACCCTGCTGAACACCTTTGGGATGAATTTGAACACTGACTGCACTAGAGGTCAACTCATAGTGGATTTTACTGGTAGCTAGGTTGGATCGTACTTGCAGATAACCGATTAACCAAACGATATTTGGAAAAAAAAAAAAAAAAAACGGTACTGAACTTTATTTCAAAAACGTATATATAAAAAAAACCCCCTGCAAAATAAACTAAATCAAATTAAGATAAATGTATAAAGGAAAAAATATTATTATAGAATTAAACACAGCGCTCTACGTGCAGCACGCAGCCTCGCGTGTAGAAACAAACAGCACGCCACCAGGAAAAACTATTGATATGGACTATCGGTGCTGGTTAATTGGCAAAACCCATGTATCGTCGACCTCCTGACTGCACCCCAGTCCGATTGACCTACATCAGTACCCGCTTTTACTAACACCCTTGTGGCTGAATGAGCACAAATCTCCACAAGCACACTCCCGAATCTAGTGGAGCATCTTCCCAAAGGAGTGAAGGTTATAAGGGCAAATGGGGACTAAACATTGAAGATGTTAAAAAAAAAGCACATCACAAATCTTTTGGCTATATAATGTATATCAACTGTATAGACCACGATTTTGAATTCCCCCCCCCAAAAAAGAGGAATCTAAAGATAAATAAGCAGATGTGTTTTCAGAAAGCCTGCTGTATAATTTAGGATATGATGCAGAAATAAAAGTCCACCTTTACAGCAAGCAAATGCAACACCTGTGAAAACGAGGTGTGAGAAACCCACGTGTCCCGTTCACAAGGCGACTAGGTGATATGTTCTTTTGGTTTTTCCTCACGAGAAAACGTGTAAAAATAAATAAATAAATAAATAATAATAAAAAAATGATAATGATAATAATAACGCGTGGCCTCTTGGGGCTTCTGTAAAGTGGACAATGAACATGTGGTGTTTATGTGTACCGTTTTGGCCAGTTTGCAGGCCTGCTCAGGAGAGTTCAGGATTTCATAGTAGAAGACGGAGAAGTTAAGTGCCAAGCCCAGACGGATCGGGTGTGTGGGCTGCATTTCGGCCTTGCTGATCTCAAACGCGTCCCGGTAGGCTTCTTGTGAGCTGCTGATGATAGCTGGGTATTGGTGAAGGGAAAAAACAAACAAACAAACAAACAAACAAAAAATTAGATCAAGAAATGAATTGAAGTAAATGCCCAATGACTTAAAAAGTACACTTTCGACATGATGTACAGACAGTTTCAAATATTCTATCTACTTCATTAGCAACCCCCTGGCTCTCTCGAGCACACTGGACGTAATCTTGAGATCATATTCATCATCAACATTCCAACAATACACTAAAAGAACATTCCAAGGCGCTGCAAATGTCCCACCCTCCCCTGCCGGTGTCTATTCTGTATATGACACTCAGAAAAAGAAAAGAAAACCTTTTAAGGGAAAACAAAGACAACGAATCCTGTACATGATGCAGTTTTACTGAGAATAGTCTCCTGCTTTAAGTCTGTTCTATTTGTAGTTTTCTTAAACTTCTAAAGTCTTTAATAAAAAAAAATAATAAATGAATTAATAAAAAACGCTACTGAAATGACTATCTAACCTTTTTTTGTTATATTGGAAGACATTACAAAATAAGCTCAGGTGTACGCGTGTGCTTTTCTGAAAGTCAATCTGAATGGAATTTATTTCCAACTATACACATTCTTTATCAGAACGGTGGCAAGTCGGGGCAAACATCTGGATTCAAGTTCCAAGTTGATTACTGATGCTGTTTATATCGACTCTCTTCGTTAAGGCGCTCGAATAGGAAACATTAAACGAGATTGTTATAAACTGCAGGGGAAGGAATCGATACGCTTCAAATACACAATATGGATAAAAGTATTGGGATACTTTTTCAGCTATGTGTGGTTTCCCCCCAAACCCTTACCACAAATCTATAGGATGTCTTTGAATGCAAAAGCAGGAAATATTCCTTTCACTTGAACCAGAAGACCCAGACCTGTTGCAGCATGACAATGCCCCTGTGCACAAAGCCAGCTCCATGAAGATACACGGGTTGGCTTTACATGGGCTGGAGTGGAAGACTTAAGTGGCCTGCTATAAAGTTCTGACCTCAACCCAACTGATCATGAACCCTATATTTACTTTTTGCAGCTTAATGTAGATGGAAGTTCGAAATGGAGAGAAAAATATGCATTTTCAACCGAAAATATATTAGTGTGGACAAAGACAAAAAGAACATTTTATGTAGCGGTCGATTGCTAGTGGATTTTCCAAATATCGATAGCTGGGTTGGATCGTACTTGCCAATTAAATCAACCGTTAGTTTTTAAAATGGATATTCGCGAAAAAAAAAAAAAAAAATTCAAAAAGAAGAACACTCCATATAACATTAAAAATATTGAACTTAATATTGAAATAAAAAAAAATAAAAAAGTACTAAATCATAGAAATATGCTGAAGGAATTAAACATGAACATATTCATTTATAAATGTAATTATATAACTAATAAATTATAAATATAATATAGCACTCTCCGTGCAGCACGCGGTCTCATGTTGGAATGTATAAAAAACGTGTCTGTGATTCGCCTCTTGTAAGACCAGCAAACCGGAAGCCGGAAAAACTATCGTTATGGATTTTTGGCAAAAAATCCAGCAATTAACTATCAGTGCCGATTCATGGGCAAAACTGGTGAATCGGTTGCCCTTAAGTTTTTTTTGTGCTATAGAGATGTGCTATAGAGACCGATCTAATAATAATAACATTTTGATATCTAAAACCTGCCAAAACACAGAATTTATTATACTGATTGCATTTACGATGCAATAGATATATTGAATTTAATAATTTTGAATAAAATAATACAAATGGAAGGAAAAGGAAACTGAAAGGAATGGAAAAGTGGTATCACTGCTTTTGTCTGCGCAGAATACAACATTAGAGAGAAAAAACCCCAAAACAAACCATATATACTACACCAGTAAAATGCTATTCAGCAAACCATGGACTGGGTATTTTTCACAAACTTGCACAAATAGGACAAAACATTTTCTAAAAGCCTTCTGAGGTTCGCAATCTATCCGATAACCCGGATATAGCGCGAATGAAAAAATGAAAGAAAGTGCTCATTATTCCTCGTTCAGACGAATACAATCGACGGCCTGTTTCATAAATGAATTAAATAACCAGCAGAACTTGCTCTATTCTCAGATGAATCAGTGGTATTTGCACTGGCTCATCAGATGACATCCCAAAACCCAACACAAAGTTACGAGCGATTCAACAGCAATGTGTTATTTTGAGTACAAACTTTATACTTAAAAAATAAATAAAAATTAAGCCTGACTGCAGTAGCACTTCAGACTCGTTTCTAGACCGAGAAGAATCAGTTAAATCTATAGCTAAATCTATATTTCAGGCCGCGACTGCTTGGAGTGAGAAGCGCAGAAAGCCACTTGATAAAATGAAAGGCCGTGCTCATTTGAATGTTCTCGTTGCTTCACTGCCACGTGATGTCCCATAAACTTCCTGGCACAGGAAGGCAGTTAGTCTGTGACTCTTTATTCTCACAAAAAAGAAAAAAAAAGGGGGATGATTCAACATGATTCATCCTGCTGAACTACTGGAAGCAGAGAACTGGAATCGTTAAAAAGGTTGCATTTCTTCTTGTTCTCGTGCACCAAAAGCCTCACATGTATACATAAAAATACAGATATGTACACACATTAATGCACACATACACACATATACATACACAGTGCCTTCGGTATCCCTGGAAAATATGAGCAAAGAATGGTGTAAATCGCTTTTTTTTTTGTTGTTGTTAAATCCTTTCATCTTCATGTATATCAAACAATTACAAACACCACACTAGAAATGTGGGTGGAACAATTATTGGCACCCCTTCTGCTCAATCATTTGTGCTTGATTTATTGAGTCTTCTCCTAAACCAACCGAGGTTGGCGAATTCATTGCAAGGGATCTGATCGATCTACACTGAAACAGCTTTTCCACCACCTGACCTGACTGGAATAGTGCTGCTGTGCGATTGTAGAACCCCCCCCAAAATAAAAATAAAAAAACCATCACCAGATTACAGATTAGCTGAGTTGCATCTGGAAAACTTGTGTTTTAATGAATAGGTTTTAAACACTTCCTAAAACCTCCGGGGCCTCGTCACTTCCTCAGCTTTGCCCACGAGTGAACCGTTCAAGCAAAAGGAAATGGTTGCACAGTGGAAACCACAATGCCCTAAGGTAAGTGTGTGTTTGGTTCAAGCACATCCATGGCTTCCGAACTCCTTCGGGGACATGATGTCATTTAAAAAACTATTTAAAATAAATAAATATGAATAAACAAACAAACAAACAAACAAACAAAAACTTTGATCCAGCATCCTGTTGTAAAGGTAACGCTACTGCTTAACGCTCGTGCCAGTAATTCTGCAGGGCGAAAAAAATAAAACGGGTGTGGCGCAGTACCGGATGACTAATGCGCCTGTTCAAGACGGGCTTCAAAGGAACAAACAAAAAACGTCACCCTGAGTTTGCCGAAACCCTTTTTACGCTTTTTTTTTAATGCACACTGATATAGATTATGACTGTGATTGAGCGCTGGCTCTCTGCTTTCAAACCTCCTGTTCAGTAAAAAAGACACTGGAAGAAGTGAGAGATTAGAGTTGGGAAATTCTGGCCGTGTTCAAGATTGCTAACTTTCCATGGGAACTAATGGGAATATAGGGGAATTAGCAGGAAGTAAAGGGAATAAACTGGGAATTTACAAAATTGCAGGTGTCTGCCTATAACAGGGAACTTAAATATTGTTAGGAATAAAAAAAAATCTTGCAGGATAATTAAAACAACCAGATTGAATGCAATCCAGCTGGATTTCTACCCTGCACATTCATCAACTGCATGCACATTACATGCGATGTTCCTCCATAACATACCACAGATCATTTCTTAAATTCTGCACATAAAATAATGTAAACAAAAAAAAAAGATGTCGATCTTGCTGAGAATTTACATAAGTTACATAAATATTACATAAATATTATAAAAAACCTGCTATATGTAAGCTATTTAGCAACAAAACTTAACAATTAATTTAAAAATGCCATTTTATTTAATCTGTATTAGTTGGCATGCATGTCAGCTAGTGACCAAAAAACAAATGTTTATATATATGTTTGTATATAAGTCAGTTTATATACATTTCCATACGTTCTTAATGAATTCCTATAAATTCCCATAAATTCCTTTCAATTCCAATAAAATTCCCAGAAATATGGGGTCAATTTTGAACTTGGAATATTTCCCAAATTTATTTCCAGATTTCAAGATGAAGCTCAGATGGAAAGTTTCTGAACCTGTGCAAGCCTATGAGCGAGTGAGTGAGCGAGTGTTTAAAGGAAATGCTTACAGCTTTTGTCTTCTCCCACGGCTACCTCGGCTAAGTAGCGGAAGTAATCGCCTTTCATTTTCAGGTAGAAGACTTTGCTTTCGGCTGGGGTCGCCTTCGGGATCAGAAATTTGTCCAGAAGAACCTGAGAGAGACAAGCAGAGGGAAAAAGAGGAGAACAATAAGACCTATGCAAAAATTCACACAAATCTCTCCCATGTTCTTAGTATGTTAGCTATGACCCCCCCCTCCAAATTAAATTAAATAATTTTATTTTTCCATGTTTTACAGATTAACAATCCAAATGTATTTTTTAATTACCGTATTTTCCAGACTATACGCCGCTACTTTTTTCCCACGCTTTGAACCTCGCGGCTTAAACAATGAAGCGGCTAAATTATGGATTTTTCCTGGATTTTTCCCGGTTTCACAAACTTCAAGCCAAAAAACTGAGCCCCATAACATTACACCAATGAAATTGCCAAACGGGTTCAGGTGACCAATGAAACTCTTTATATTAAATCAGATGCGCTCCCACTGAATCGGGCTGCACCACATCATAAATATGGATGAGGTTCCTCTGATGTTTGACCTGCCGCTCACTCGGACTGTCTACAGGAAAAGCGAATCATTCGTCACACTAAAAAAACAATGGAGCATAACAAAACGCACTTCATCTGTGTTCTGAGCTGCACGGCATCGGCAGAAAAGCTTCACCGATGGTGATTTTTAAACGCACGACGATGCCAAAAGAAAGGAAGGAGGAAGACAGTGAACAATGACTTTCTTGGTAGGCTACTGTTTAGATACAAGCCGTGTTACAGACACTGTCTTCCAATAAAGCCTGAGCCTTGATTGCTCTACTGAATGAGTAGTTCAGGAACAGTGGGATGTTGGATATAATCTTTCTGCAGTTGTGACTTTAATGGTGTCAGTGATGTTTTTCCACAAACTAATTCATCAAGTTTCCTTTAATCAATTTTGTGTTCACCATATTTTCCTGAAGATGCGGCTCTACCTCTGCCATGGTAATCTGTATTCTATGTGACTCTCGGGGACACGCCTCGCTCTCTGTAGGGTTGTAATACGTCATGTTCACGTAACAGCAGCGGTGCTGAGAGGACACGCTTGAGAAACCAATCAACATAGAAAATATTGTTAGAATAATAAATAGTAAAAGTATAGCCTATCTACTAATAAATATATATAAATACATTGTTATTTGCAAATGAAGCTCTTGATCTCACTGTCTCTTGCTTGTGGCAATCTACAAACCAAAGGTTTAGTTTGGACAAACCTTTATGCAAAGTAGGTCTCGGAAAACCTTACAACTAAAGAGAAGGCCACTGTGGATGCTGGTTTTAATATATTTTTGGTAATCTCAAATTCTGTTGCCTGATGCTGTAGACAGGCAGTCTATAATTACTGATCAGGCACAGAAATGAAGTAAGTGTAGAAAAACAACCACAATGATACTGTATTATTACTATATTATTACTATTACGACTATATGCTCCTCAGCGGCTGGGAACCGAAGAGCCTTCATAAGTTAACGAATACATTTGTGGTTATGACGTATCAGGATTAGGTTGGCAAAGGGGCAGAACATTTCTGGAAACTTTCCAGAAACTTTCATCTCCTTCATCTGGGGAATTTGGGGAAATATTCCAAGTTAAAAACTTGGAAATTTGGTTAAATGTGTATAAATTATATCATATACAATATAAACATTTATTTAGGTCATAAGCTGACATGCATACAAACTAATATAGACTTACGACATTTCTGACTTTGATATGTTAGTAGAATTTGGTTGCGTAATAGCTTACACAGCTATTTTTCAAACATAAATGTAGGTAATATTTATGTAATTTAATAAGTGAATAAGATGGACATTTTTCCCTCATTATTTTGTGTGCAGGATTCATGCACAGTGCACGTAAGGGGGTGTGGCCTCAGTAGGCCTGCAGTAAGTGTGTGCATGTGTGCATGTGTCTGATGAATGTGTAGGGTAGAAACTGAAACTGTTTTAAATCTGGTTGTTTAACTACGTTTAAGTTGCCTGTTATCGGCTGACATGCAATTTAGAAAATTCACAGTTTATTTCCGTTAATTCCCATATCTTCTCATTAATTTCCATAGTTTTTCAAATCTTTTAGTAGATTTGCAACCTTAATCAGGATTGGCCGTTTCGCCCTTCATGCACAGTCAAGCATGTGCAAGTGTGACTCATTTCCACTGCCAGACTGTACCACATATCATGAGCTTAACAAAATATGAGCATCTGGATGTATTGCTTTATTGGTGACTTGCGTCTGAGTGCACGAGCCCTCACTCGAGTGCTTCTAAAAACTATGTCCTTCCGACCGAGAAATACATTGAAAATGTGCAACTGTCTGCTCTTGAACTTGGCATTAGGTTCAATCTTGCCAGAGTTCATACTGTGACTTGACATTCAGCCCTTGCCACAAGTTAATCAGTAAATTAGTGTTTACTCAAAGTTCACTGAAACTCTTAACAATTACACTAGCACATATGAGACCATATGAGACGGCTCGTGTTTCAGATATGCACCATCAAACTGTAAAAATAAAATAAAAGCAAGTTAATAAACTACGTAATAAACTAAACGGCTTCTGTGGAGACCACGGCCCCGCCCACTTGTGTACTTTTGCCTCACAAGGCCCAGTCGCAAGACAATCGAAGTAAAGGGAAAGTAATCATTACGAGAAGCAAACATGGATTTCACGTCACATGACTCAGTGATTTTTCTTTCGCTTGTTTTAGCTAAAAAACAAAAACAAACAAAAAAAAAACGGAAAAGCATTGTTACTATATCAGACCATCAAGGAGTAAAAAACTGAAAGGAGTGGCCGAAAAAGGGGAGGTCGAAAACTAAAAGATAGATAGATAGATAGATAGATAGATAGATAGATAGATAGATAGATAGATAGATAGATAGATAGATAGATAGATAGATGGTGACAAATGTTATCTACAAGGTGGTGGAAAAAACTTTCGGAAACTAGTTTTGTAACAGTTCAACAGATGGCAGCACAAAGCTGCACACAAAGTCACAGGGAGCACCGACCTTCATAAGTCAGCATGCCAAAAGGCATCATCTGGTGTATATCGGGAGCTGCGCAACCGGTGCTCTTCTGACCGCGTGCGTTATCACGCCTGCGATTTCATCATGGACAGCAAGTTATAACAAAGAGTGTGACGATGTGAGTTTCATGATCATCATTATCTCACTTCCGCACACTCGCCAGATTTCGCTCCTGCGGACCTCGAACTCTACCGAAGACAAATCCTGACAATTTCACATATCGAGGGAGCGAATGAATGAAGAATGGAAGGAATGAAGACATTTGCTAAAGTCTGCTGAAATAAGAACATATCTTTAGAAAATTTTATATTAAATGTAAAACACACACACACACACACACACACACACACACACACACACACACACGCCTGTATTACCCAAATGGGTTTTAACAAATGTGAACTATTTTTTCCTTCTTTTTTTTTATTTATTTTATTTATCAATTTTAGAGCTGCAACAACTAATTGATAAAATCGATAATGAAATTAGTTGTCAACAAATGGCATTATCTATTACTTGGGCTGCTCAAGTTAAGGTTTAGCATGACGGTAAGATAACGCAGCCGATTGGGAAATGGCGCACAGTACAGGATCAACCAGCAGCAGGAACAAGTGTGCATCCCAAGTCATCTAAGGCATGGGAGCATTTTATATTAAACACAACAAAGAAAACTGTAACCTACAAGTTATGAAAGCGGAGTTTGTGTGGGATAGAAGTACCACAGTGATGCACGAGTACATGAAAAGAAAACACGCTGGAGTCACGGATGATGGCGAAACATCAGCACTATAAGAAAAAAACTGTCTAATCCTCATCATGTGAAAATGGTGTAGTATTTGTATTAACTGTTTATAACATCGTGAGCATCAGGTGGTGCAATCAGTTCGCTCGCGAACAAACGCTAAATCTAAAAGCAGCAAATAACAGCAGCAGTAAACCAGTACATTTTTACTCACTGTTGTGGTTTTAGCGAATGCTTATGCATTTGTACACCAACGCATATTTTAGTTCGCTGCGTTTCTCCGTTCCATTCTCTTTTTATAGCATTTTTCTACCACAACAGTAACTTATCTGTTTTCCAACGTGATGTACTGCGACTTTACTGAGTTCAAATGCTTGTTTTTTTAATGTGTGTATATTTAATTTATGCATAAGTTATTTAATTATTATACAAAATGTAATTAATTATATATTCTAAATCAGGGGTCACCAGGTTGCCGGCACCAGGGGTCACCAGGTTGCGGGCACCAGGTTGCCCGCAAGGACCACATGAGTCGCCCACAGGCCTTTTCTAAAAAATTGTTCACCATAGCGCCACTTACCAGTGAGCTGCATCACATTTTTTAAATCACACTTGCATTGGTGTGAATTTGAAAATGACAATATTAAAATATAGATGACTAGATATAGATGAATATTGTTAATTATTAATAATAACATATAATTAAAGATAAATTGAGCAAATTTGTTATTTCAGAAGTGTATATCAAACTGGTAGCCCTTCACATCAATCGGTACCCAAGAAGTAGTTTTCAGTTTCAAAAAGGGTGGTGACCCCTGATCTACATGCTTATATTTGCACAAATGAACAAAATGGGTATTTTTTTTTTAACAAAAATTGTCAAAACAATGTTGTATAATATTTTATATAAATGTTTTTAAGCATGGTTGTCAACTTGCCATCTGCAAAATGCAGTAAAAATGTACACAAATTGCTTCCTCAAATGCTTTATTTTCTGTATTGTACACCGTATCGTCATTGTAAGATTGAAAAATCTTAAGTGGAACCATCATAACTCAGAGACGTCTGTGTATAGTTATAATAAGCAAAACATAAAAAAAAAAAAAAAAAAAAAAGATTTGTATCGGATAATCAAAATAATCGATAGTTGCAGCCCTAATCAATTTAATTTGTGCCAATTTAATTTCTGAAAATGTTCATAATAATAAACTGCGTTTATAAAAAAAACGACAAGTAGTTTAATGTTTTGCATTTCTTCCCCCCTAACCGTACCGAAATTGAACAGACCTGTGAATTTTGTACACCGCTAGTAAGGAGTGTTATTTATAATAACAATAATGATTAAAATAATAAATTGTGATCATGTGACGTGTAATAATCTTCAGGCCCTGAACTCGGCGCTTCGGAAACAAAGCATTTAACCCAGTGGTCCCCAACCCCCGGGTCAATTGGCACCGGGCCCCACAGAAAGAATACATAACTTACACTATTTCCGTTTTATTTATTATCTGATTCTGAATGTTTTTATTTAGGAAAATTACCGCATTCTCCCCACCACATCTGTCTATGACTCACTCTTGATGCATGTCATGATGCCTCAGTCACATGTCTTACCTCCATCCTCTACCTTCTTAAAGGGGCTGCTCCTTCCGCTAACACATAATACATTACCGCTAAACTGAAACCCCAAAGCGAGCAAAATGAACAAAAACCAACACAGTGGATTAATGATTATTATTATATTTAGAAAATACCAGTGTTTATGCCGGTCGTATCATTTTATTTTGTTGTATTTATCCGCCACACCTTAAAGACCGGTCCGTGAAAATATTGTCTGACATCAAACCGGTCTGTGGCGCAAAAATGATTGGGGACAACTGATTTAACCCACTGCAGCACAGGAATCTTCCCTATATTTTACAATTATTTCCTGATCTTTAGGGCTTCATCAACACCTAACACAGATTCAACCTCTCAAAATTTATTGAACACTGTGTGTGTGTGTGTGTGTGTGTGTGTGTGTGTGTGTGTGTGTGTGTGTGTGTCAACCAGCTGCTTAAAGTCTATTCGTTTGATTCAATTGAACCTGCCTATAAAATATCAAACAACTGACCTGATTATGACAGAAATATACACATGGGTATTCAATTAGCAAGCACTGCTCAAGTGCTTCACAGTGCTAATCCTCGCGCTCAGCCGGTAAGCTCACGCGCTTAGATTCATACATTCAGGATTTCTTTTTCGTCAAGAAGGCGACAACATGTCAGTGGAATAAATGCGAACCATTAACCTGACAGGAAAAACCTGGCAGCAGCAGGCAAAAAGCCTTTAACAATTTTACATTATAAGGATGGACACACACACACACACACACACACACACATCCTAAACTGCTCCGTCTATATCCAACCTTCATTTATTTACATGTTATTTATGTATTGTGATGAAAGGTGCAGGTTGTAGTGTGAACGTTGCTATAACGACAAGGGAAACTGTAAGTCCAGGCAATGTGTTCAGCTTTTTCATTTTGTGTCTGTCATGAGATTATTATTCACCACAGTAAAACTCCATCTACATGTTTATTACTGACAGACAGGAGGCACATTTGTCTGGCACACACCGAGGTTGTGCATTTTATATACGCAGACTATTCTGGTATAAGGAGGGTTAAAATGCCTTCACTCATGTTCTAATATCCAAGCTCTGTCTGGGAAACTGAAGTGAAGTTAATTAGGATCTGCCTCAGCATGTTAGATGCCACTGCTACTCATCCAGGCAATAAATCAATAATCATTTGTTAAACTAATACGGGCCGTTTTAACACCACGGTGGGTCGACTGAGACTCAAAACACACACGGTAAGAATCGCATGATTTCTAAAAACTTAATCAAGATCAAACCTTTCGAATGGTTATTATTCTAATATATAATCAATGATTCATAGAATTGTTTTTCAGGAGAAGATTCTGATTGGAGTCTATGAGTGTTTATTCTAGACTGAGTCGTGACTCAACTGAGCGCAACATTAATGTGTGAGGAGAAAAAAAAAATCAGAGGTGCAATATTGCATATTGCTGTTTGTAGATGTGGGAGAATGAAATTTTCCCTTCACCAAACCTGTCTCTGTGCACAAGGCCAGCTCCATGAAGATATGCTTTACATGGGTGGGAGTGGAAGATCTGCTATAGAACATGATGAATTGGAACACTGACTGCACCCCAGGACCTCCTTCACCTACATCAGTACCTGACTGATGAGCACAATCTAAAATCTAGAGGAACGTTGGATTGGGCTCAGAGCTCTTTAGAAAGCTATTCAAGATCTTCCACACCAACCATGGGCTTTGTGGACAGAAGCCTTGTCTAGCTCGAGCAGGTGTGTGTCTCCTAGTTCTGTGAAGTGAAGGGAATAACATGAGTTCAAATCTCAGCACTTAATAAATGAGATGAACGCAAGTCAGGTCTTTTAAAAGTGATGACTGTCGGATCAGTAGGATTCGGCTCACACTATGCCATTGATTGGCGAAACAATTCAATCAGTCAGAAACTGAGAAATACAAATAAAACCTTCATCACTGGTTCACAACATCTGCAACTGGGGCACACAGGGTTCAAATTGAGATTTCAAACCTTAAATCCTCTTTATCACCGCAGCCAATGACCAAGACCTGCAAGTCAATATGTACAACACTGTCCACCGAAAAGAATAAACACACATACACATACATATCATTTTCATTCTCGTACTTTTATAACCCGTGTTCACGTGCACGGACCTTTCCTGAGGGCTAAGGACACTTGGGTCTGGGACAAATGGGATCGAGGCTAATCTGGTAGGCTTGTCTGAAGAATTTCTGAGCTCATACCTTAGGAAGATTATCACCTTCCATCACAGGTAGCCTGATGCACTGCCACCTGCTAATTCTTAGGTACGATCACAGAGGATGATGAAAATGATCACATCTCAAAGGGCTTTATTCCTCTTCAACCACAGCAACTAGCCAGAAGCCATTATTTTTTATCCATTTATCAGTGCAAGGACTACTTTACACCGGAAAGACCATCTCTCTTTCTCTCTTTGGGAGGTAAGAATAATAATAATAATAATAATAATTAAAAGAAAAAAGGAGGAGAACAAACCTCTTTGCATGAATGTTCTATCGATCTCTCTTTATTGAAAGCTCTCGCGTGTCAGTGACTACACATTTCCCTCTCTCATTCCGCTTATGTTCTTAATAGTACTTAAAAAAAAGCAGCTTCAAATACACATTTACTTTCCCTGGTCAGATCTCAAGGCATTCAGATCAATCGGATGAAAGTGATCAGTGATTTACCGTAATATTGATCATAAATTATTGTCATCATCATATTGAAATTGGCTCCTGTTAACCGGGGTTAATTGGTCAGCTAGAAAGCTTTGTACATTTGGACATTGTACATTTCTATTTATTTCATACATATCTTTTATCTTTATCTCCCTTTTCTTTTTTTACAGAATTCTTTTTAACAATATATGACAAAATGTTGAGCAGGAATTAGGATGTAATTATTTAACATCGCCGCTGGTACGTCTTAAAATACGGGCGACAACATGAAGGTTCCCGCTATGAAGTTCAAGCACATTCTATTCTCTAAATACCATTTATATTCAACAGCCTGGGCGAGGAAACAGTCGGCCCTTACCAGCACGTCGTTGCAGATCTCCTTCAGCTCCTTCTCGATCTTCTCACGATACTCCTTGGCCATCTGCTGCTTCTTCTCGCTTCCTTCGGTCTTTTGCTCAATGCTGGAGACCACCCTCCAGGAGGAGCGGCGTGCGCCCACGACGTTCTTGTAGGCCACCGAGAGCAGATTGCGCTCCTCGTTCGAAAGCTCGGCGCCGCCCTCCGTCACTGCCTTCATGGCGGCTGCCATGTCGTCATAGCGCTCGGCCTGCTCGGCAAGCTTGGCCTTCTGCACTAGTTCACCTGTATCCATGGCTGCTCAGAGCTAGAAGGAAAATGATGCCTGCTTATTTACATTATTAGGCACAATTATAGCAGAAATTTGAGAGAGATAGGTGATGCTATATAAAACACATGCCTGCTCCCAATATATTCACAACTCATTAACAAACTCTTTGATGTGATATCTGATATACTTTATACACTAAAATCTGCAGTGCATGAAAAGCTCAAGAACTGATCATTATATATGTATATTATTATATACCGCTGAATGATATGAATGAAACTACCAGCACAGTGATGCCCAGTACACACACTCATAGATTCTGATCACATCAGAAAGGCTATGACATCATCAGTAGGTCAAAATGTTTACACTGATCCCACTGATTCCTCAACCTGGACTCCATAAACCCCTTCTGTACTGCACATTTTCTCATTATCTCCTAGACGCACACTGGGCATGATCCGATACTCTGTGATGCGGCCGACTAGGACGCTGGAAAAAGGATCGTCTCGGTGACGGGATTAATTTAGGCTGTTTCCCAAACGGGTGAGAATTCCCTACACAAGTGTCCTATATAGGAAATGAAATAATGGCTCAGGCATTAAGTTCAAAAGAAAGTACAACAAGCCTCCGATTTGCAATAACGCAAGGGTTGGACCTTTAAACCAGACCTTTTTTATTTTATGTACATCATTCTTTTATATCATTCAGAATATCAACACATTCGGTGGACAAGTGGCAGAAAATAGTGTGAATATTGTAATGATTTATCATGTTGCCCTACCAATGTGTATTTCTAGATATTTGGTCGACTTGATTGCTTTGATCTGATCAGAAATTGCCTCCTGTGTGGAAAGAGGGGTTCCTTTTCTCAAAGATGTTTAATTTTTTTTACAATAAATACATATTATATAAAAGCTTTTGAATTAGAATGCACAGCGTAGGTGCGCATGCGCGAAACGTCTCACTGGGTAGTTATCTAGTAACACGGAATTCACGTATTATCACACGATCCTGATTATTCCTCGTCTTCTAGGTTAATAAAATAAATAAATCCTGGCATATAATAAATCCTGGCATATAGTATCTCCTTTATTTATTTATTTTTTTACCTCCATTTTGCTCGATTTATAAAAGACGAGTCAGAGAGCCAGATAACTACGGAGCGAACGCATCAAATAACGAATCAAGCATAAAAAAATCAGACAAATCAAATATTAAACATTACATAAAGGAAAAATATATTATTCACAATGAAAATCTGCAACAAATCGGCACTATTGTACGGGGAATGCGGATGTGCCTTTATTCCTCACCACACCCAGTTCTCCAGTCGGCTGCTCGCTGCCTAGTCCGGTTTCTCTTTCCCTCGCTTAGCGAACACACCAGAAATATTATAAACACGACACCGAGTTATCGAGTGATTTTTGTATTATAACTGGATGAATACATTTAATAAGCAGTAAATCATTAGAAGGTGAAAAAGCGCTTAATCCTGCTTAGCGGAACGTCACCGCTTTCGCATCACCCCACCACCCAATGTATTCATACGCTTTCCGTTATACAACACATCTCCATCCCCGTGTGGAAAAACAAACACAAGAACACCTATGGAAAGAATCACCTTTTACATATGATACAAATAAAAATCATTATTTAAACATGTTTAACGCAATCTCGATCCGGGCCATCTCAATAGGAGATTGTTCGATGTATATATCTATCTTTGTAATAATGTATTCATTGAATTATTAATTTATCTATGTATCTATACATTCATCCATCCTAACTACTCGATCGCCTGCCTAGTGCTCCTTCTGTGCCGTTAATCAGGCCAATGAATGGCGATGCTGAAACCACTGCATTACGGCTCTTATCATAGTTCTTTGAGGTTTTTCTATCCATCCACCCATCCATCCCGATGAACGAGTATATCTAACCATCCCAACCAATTTCAACCCCGCGCCTAAGTGGTTCGTTAGTCGTTTTTTCCCCCTTCAGCATCACCGCGGCCATCTTTAATGAACCCGGTTTAAACAAGCTAGTGACCGCTTTACATGCTTTATTTTGGAGATAATGAAATTACGTCATGTGCTGCTCCAGGGACAATTCCCGGTCCTTGGGTTGTGTACGGAACGGTAGAGGAGCAAACGGCGGTGAAGAGATGGTTATAAAAGCGTCCTTACCTGGGATGAGAGTGACGGATGAGGATGCTGTAGCGGAGCGAAGGCTGGCTAACTGCTGCGCACAGCTGATTCTCGCGGGGGTCAGTGGCGCTCGGCACGGGGTTTCCCTCCAATCACAGACCGGCCCCAGGGGCTGAGCCGGAGCCGGGCGCCATGACGTCAGCGGTAACCAAGGCAACGCCGGATTTAGCAGCCTAGGTTGGATCGAGCGGTCCAAACCGTGCTCGAATGGATCATGGCTGCTGGGTGTAGTGCAGATTCGTGGTGGAATACGTGGTGAATAACACGGCCAAGTGGAGTAAATGATGAGTTCAGTGATGTCCTGCCTGAATCAAATTACATGACACAATACACCCTTGGGCCCTTGAGCAAGACCCTTAACTCTCTGTATCATGGCTGATCCTGTGATCTGACCCCAGCTTCCATACAAGCTGGGATATGCGAAGAAAAGAATTTCACTGTGCTGACAAATAAAGGCTCTTCTTCTACATTTATGGCATTCGGCAGACTCCCCCTTATCCATGGCGATTTGCATGTATCTCGTTCATACAACTGAGCTTGTATGAGGCACCCATAAGTGGCAGCTTGGTGTGGCTGCGATTTTAACTCATGACCTTCAGATCCAAAGTTTCACGCTTTAAACGCTAAGATACCACCTCCATCAATATTACAGATAAACGCAGTAGAACAAAGCATTGCATCACAGACAGGTATCTAATACAGCCAGACTGAATGCAATAAAGCAAGAAACTCAAAGAACGCAATTCAACAGTTCAAACAAAACAGAGCGCGTGCTCGAACCTGATTGGTGGTTTGACCAGTTAAGTTTTTATCCATTTAAATAAAAATAAAAAAAAGAATGAATTCACAAAATGTAGTTAAGTAAAAAGTAAGACTTTGTATTGTAGTGAAGTTAAAGTCTCCCCAAATGGAAATACTTCAGTAAAGTACAGTAACGAATTACATTTATTTCCTAACTGTCCACCTTTGCTGCACCGACCGCATACATCATTAACGACATAAAATGACCCCGGGATTTTCATGCATTTTTGTGTCTTTTTTCCGTGCATTACAGTTTTCCCGGAAATTTGAAATAAAGGCAAATAGTGTGTTTTTGTGCAAATTTTGCAGGAAATAAAAATACAAAAGTATTAATGGTCCATGATAAAGCTTAACAACTATATTGGACTGTTTTGGCTGACCTTTCCCCATGATGGCCAGCTTTTTTTTTTTTAAAGGTCTATCATGTGAATGCCCTTGAAACCAAATCAATTTCTTCCCTTCAAATTAAGATTCTTGACTACTAGGAATTAATTTCATGGATATTAATTGAAAAAATTCAAATATAACACTGTGATTCTAAGTGTTTGGGCCAGCAGAGAAGGCCTTGCTGGCTCTGATTGACTTTCACTGCAACTATAAGCAAAGAATATACTATCATGGCTGAAAAATCAAGTTTAGCCAGAATAGTTAGTGATCTGAATTGAGCCAGCTTTTGGCAATTGCACCTATCTATCTTTCAATTACATGAGTAACTTGATCACTAATTGTGTTGAGATTTTGCAATCTGTTCTGGAAAAAAAACCTGGACTAGTCATCCAGCAACCTCTTTCTTACTACAAGCACTTACCACCTACATTTATGGCATTTGGCAGATGCCCTTATCTAGATTGACTTATACAATAGAGCAGTTGAGAGAGAAGAGCTCAAGGGCCCAGTGATGAAAGCTTTATGCTGCTTCATTTGATCTCACAAGCTTCCAATCAGACATCAAACAACTTGACCACTAAGCTACCACTTTTCTAGCAGGGGTAGTTTTCCAGTTCGACCAGTTCACCCAGTGTTTGGGCATCTAGCAATTATTCAGACAAAGCTGATTAGAGTTTGGGTACGGGAATTGAACCACTATATGAGTAACAGTTCAGTGGTGTCCTATCAGAATCGATCCACATCTTGATACCATCATTATGATGCCACAGAAACCATCAATATTATGAGCACTGAATCACAGACAGGTATCTCATGCAGTGAGAATAAATGTCATTACTTATACAAGTTATTACCAGCTATTAAATCCACATGAATATATTTAAGCTTGTGCACTTTGATACAGATGCAGTTTGACCATCCAATCAAATTACGTGAAAACACCACAGTGATTGGACACCTTCTAGAGGGCCTCAGTTTAGGCCAGATAGAAGGCCCTTGGTGGTGTTATGGCCCACCACTGAAATGTACAGATGTTGCACCCTTAGCAGGAGTAACAGCTTTACACCCTCTTGGCAGACCAACAGTTTCTCCAAACATTCAGCTGAAGTACTTTGCCATGCCTTTTGTAAAAACTGCCAAAGGGGTTCTTTGCTAGTTAGATTTCTTTTTGACTTTGCGATCCAGTTCATCCCAGAGCAGTTCAATGGGATTTATGTTAAGTGACTGGGTAGGCCATTCCATGATAGAAAACACTCAGCCAGCTGTTTGCTCTCTAAGTTACAGAGTTTGGACGTATGCTTCAGGTCACTGTTCAGTTGAATGGTGAAGTTGCTTCTAATTAGCCGCA
The DNA here is from genome assembly GCF_014805685.1 of Silurus meridionalis. Classification (NCBI taxonomy): domain Eukaryota; kingdom Metazoa; phylum Chordata; class Actinopteri; order Siluriformes; family Siluridae; genus Silurus; species Silurus meridionalis. The sequence continues at coordinate 9,420,746 of NC_060887.1, forward strand.
GTTGCAATTGAATGGTGTTGAAGTATAGAATGGTAGTCGTGTTGGTTCAGTGTTGGTTATCACCTGAAATCTCCAAAATTCCTTGCTCCGAAACCCCAAATCATTAAAGTTCCACCTCCATGTTTGACTGTAAATCTTCTTTTCTGTTCTTTGTCTTATATAAGTTCTGTTACAGCTCTGTGTAGACTCATCTCTCCACAGAACTTTCCTCCAGTCATTCACTGTCCAATTCTTATATTTTTTTATCTACATTGTTGAACATGTATGTGTCTTTTTAAAAAATGATTAAAGCCTAGGTGTTTCCAAACTTTTGACAGGCACTGTACATATCAGGAAACCAGCTTTTCAGGGATATAAGACATTATTGTGTGCAGGTGGGGCTTCTTCAGAAATGCAAACTTTCAGAGGATGCAATAGTCAATAATAAATAATAATTGAATAAATTAGAATTTGAATGAAGATATCACATATTTCTGTTTCCATCTGCCATAATCATTACTACACTTGAAGAAAGTGAAAGAATCTAGCAAAAGTTGATGTTTCTACGTGCGTCTATGTCCTATATGTGATGATTTCATATTTAACAGTATCTTAACACTCTCAACATTTTACAGGAATCTTAACACTCTTAAGCCATGACTTTGTAGAGGTGGTTAAAAAAAATCACTGGCAAAACTGGAGCACACAGGACACAGAGCTTGCTTGATAGAAGAGGAGCTATTTCTGCTCTCCACCACTTCAGTTCCATGGGGAGAAATAAATCTATTTTTTTCCACATTGTCACATGTCCTGCTCTCACATGTGCAATTTTTAACCTATTTCCAGATCTTTTCAATATTGGTGAGTGTATGTATGGCTTGAATTGTGATAGATATGTAGAATAACGGCTTTTTCAGCTACTTTTATCCATTTTGTAATGTACAGACAGGAAGGCAGACCAAAAGATCGGATCGGATAAGATTAATTATTAGATAGATAGATAGATAGATAGATAGATAGATAGATAGATAGATAGAGATAGATAGATAGATAGATAGATAGATAGATAGATAGATAGATAGATAGATAGATAGATTGATCGATCGATCTCATTACAGCAGCTCATTACACTGCTTCACCAGCAGACATGTTACAGAAGACAGTACACCTGGAATGACCAGTATGGTGAGGTATTTTTGCCCAGATAGAAATACCACCTTCAATTACAGTGAGATCTCGACTCCAGAGCTTGAAGGGTGCAGAATCATACAACCACACTATTCCGCTATTTGTGTGGAAATGTAAATTAATCATCCTAAACTAAGGGATATCAACGAATCTTCCCAGTCAATGGCAATCGAATATACTATGCCATATTAAAGGGGTGGGACTTTTTTGACACCCGGATTCTCATGATAAACATGTCCAAAGTAAAAAAAAATGATTTTTAATTGCAAAAACAATACACTCAGGTTTGTATAAGTTTCTGATTTCTTTCAATATGGCTCTTCATGACGTCATGAATTCCTTGTATGGGTACTTCTCTTAGAAGAGCGCGCACACAGCAACCAGAGCGAGAGCAAGACACACCCATCACCATGCTTTATTCGGTTACTGAATTTGTGGACAGTGCTGCACTTGCATGAGAGGAATGTGTCCAAAGAAGTGTGTTTTTGGATGTGACTAAAGGAGAACCTTGTTCACTACTTATATTATAGACTCATCCTGCTGTAGTCATAGTTGCTGCTGTTGTTCTTGATGTTCAATTTCAGACTTGGGATCTGATTTTGGATCAAATATGTATGGATGGATCTGATTTGTAATCGAACCCACTCAGATGTTCCCATGTGACCTTTCCACAGTCTTCCCCAGGGTCAATCTGAGTTAGAGAATCGGTTCTTTTCCGAACGAGTCTATAAGTGAGTCGAGTGACTAGATTCCCCAGAAAATGCTGCCATTTGGCGATATACTACATTTACATTTACCTCAATATTACATCCAAATTAAAATAATGAATCATAAATAATGTTTTTAAATGCCTTAAAAAAAAACAAGGAGCGAAAACACTTCTGTTTTGTGCTAAAAATCTAATTAAACAGCGCCATCTGTCGGTAACTCGACAACACTTTTTATTTATTAAATAAGCATAAATATTATCTGTGAATTAGAATATGGCGCATACATGCGTCTAATTACTTGTTTGGAGTTTTTTAAAATATGGTATAAAACTAAATTAAACGAAATCTTTTTTAATTCCATGTAGTATATGCAGCGCTCCGGTTGGTGAATCGATACATCGGTTAGTTCGAAAGATTCGGATCAGTTTCCCAAGCCGTCTTTAAGGGTGGCGTCATCTACGGAAGGAGCAACGTGAACTATCCAGCTGTAAATAAAAAAATAAATAAAGCATGGGGAAGTTACTGATCGTGTCGGTTTTGATTGCAGCTCTGGCGGTACTGATTAGCGAGAGGTTTTCTACGTTGAGGTTGGTGCATTTTGAAATGGACGCAAAAATGTTTTTGTTTTATTGTTTTTATTTATTGTTCCTCGTGCTCATGTTACTCTGATTGCATGAACTAACAACAATGCCGTAATGAATAGTTCAGTATACACACTTCCTGAGCTTATAAAGTGTCTGTGATGTGTATTTTGTTAGTAGACTGTGTGATCAGGGTGGGTTTATAGTCCACTGCTGGACTGGAATGTAGCTGACAGGTCAAAGCCATTTACTTTGTAAACTGTCATTGCTGTCATGCTGTGTTGGGCTTCCGACAGTTATATAATCATGCTGGCTTTCAAAAACCTGACAAACATCTGATTTGGGTTACAATGTCTCTAAAACGTTCATGCAGTTTCTACTCGAGTTGTTTTTCCAACTCAATTGATCTCGAGGAAAAGTTCTGAATCTGAATCACTGCTCAGAATATTCATGGAGCTCAGACACTCCTGTGCATGTCTCACACTTTTCTCTTCTCTTTCACTCATTCTCTCCTCATTCTCACCCTCTTCTCTTATTCTCACCCTCTTCTCTTATTCTCACCCTCTTCTCTCATTGTCATCCTCTTCTCTCATTGTCATCCTCTTCTCTCATTCTCAATCTCTTCTCTAATTCTCACCCTCTTCTCTTATTCTCACCCTTTTTTCTCATTCTTCTCTCATTTTCACCCTCTTTCTCATTCTCCTCTTATTCTCACACTCTTCTTTCATTCTCACCTCTTCTCTCATTCTCGCCTCTTTTCTCATTCTCGCCTCTTTTCTCATTCCCACCCTCTTCTCTCATTCTCATACTCTTTTCTCATTCTCACCCTCTTTTCTCATTCACCTCTTATTCTCACACTCTTCTCTCATTCTCAACCTCTTCTCTCATTCTCATACTCTTTTCTCATTCTCACCCTCTTTTCTCATTCTCCTCTTATTCTCACACTCTTATCTCATTCTCACACTCTTCTCTCCTTCTCCTCTCATTCTCAACCTCTTCTCTCATTCTCATACTCTTTTCTCATTCTCACCCTCTTCTCATTCTTCTCTTATTCTCATCCTCTGCTCTCATTCTCACTTTCTTCTCTCATTCTCATTCCCTCTCACTTTCACCTTCTTTTCTCAATCTTACTCTCTGCTCTTTCTCTCCCGCTGTCATGCACTCCTCCTCACCCTCTTCTCTCACTCTTGCCCTCTTCTTTCAATTTCCCTTCCTCTCTCCATCTCTTTTACTCTCACAATCACTCTTCTCTCTCACTTTTTCACTCTTGCCCCATTACTCTCATTATTTTTCCTCCTTCTACTTCTGCATTTCCATCTCTTTTTTAAAGAAGCCAACATCAAAGTTGGTCATGATGAATGTACCTTTTCTAGTTGTCATTGTAATTCCTGCCTTCACTGTTTGTTTCTTTCAGAAACAGAACTTTGGCTTTCAGAGAACTCACCCAGAATCACCTCCCTAACTGTGAACTGTTAAAAGGAATAGGTGAGTGTATCTTTAGATCTTTTTTACAGAACTTAAGTGAGCCAGACCCAGAAGGTGAATCGAATGTGGTTTTTTTATCAGGAAAAAAAGGATCAAATCAAATACATGTGATTTTAAAATAAGGGCTTTCAAACACTGCTTCACCTGTTCTCTCGTTCTTAGTTCTCGTTTCTTTCAGCTTCTCCCATAAGGGGTCTCCACAGGAGATCATCCGTCTCCATACCCCCCTGTCCTCTACATCTGCCTCTTTCAAACCAACTACCTGCATGTCTTCCCTCACCACATCCATAAACCTTCACCTTGGTCTTTCTCTTTTCCTTCCTCCTGGTGGCTCCATCCTCTGCATTCTCCTACTGAGTTACCCCATGTCTCTCCTCTGCACATGTCCAAACCATCTCAATCTCACCTCCCTCACCTTGTCTCCAAAATGTCCTACATGCACTGTCCCTCTAATAAACTCATTTCTAATCCTGTCTATCGTCGTCACTCCCAACGGAAACCTCAACATCTTCAGCTCTGCTACCTCCAGCTCCACCTCCTGTCTTTTACTCAATGCCACTGTCTCTAAACCATACAACATCGCAGGTCTCACCACAGTCCTATAAACTTTTCCTTTCACTCTTGCAGATACCCTTCTATCACAAATCACTCCTGCTATCACTCTTCTCCACATATTTGATTTGGCACATTTTATGCTGGATGTCCTTCCTAACACAACCCTTCCCATATTTTCGGGTTTGAAATTGAAATTCGTTAAATACGTTATCTATTATTTGGGCTGCTCACGTTATGGGTTAGCGTAATGGCAAGACAACACAGATGCTTACGAAATGGTGGCGAGTACAGGGTCAACCAGCAGCAGGAAAAAGTGTGTCCCAAGTCATCCAACGCATGAGAGCATTTTATTAAAATAATCGTTAGTTGCAACCTTAAATAAAACTTCGGCATATCAACAATTAGACACAATCCAAAATTATTCATACTCTGATATACATTTTTACAGCTGTTATAAAAAAAAAAAAATAAGACCTTTCGAATTTTGCGAATACAACAGTGTTGTGTTAGAAATGTGTAATGGTATTGTTTCTGTGTGCAGAGATTGGAGCTGAGGACATCACCATACTGGAACATGGACTGGCCTTCATTAGCTCTGTATGTTCCCCAATTTTACTCACATTATATCGTTTTGATAACATGACTACTAAAAAGATAACTGTGGTAAATATATAACATATGTAAAGGATAATGTACAGCTAGGGGTGCACAATTCAGAAGGTGAATAACCTTAATGCCATTGTGGGCCGTGTTAAAATGGTATCTTTCGCACACACTGCCGTGGATTATCCCCCTTATACCAATGGTCAGTTGATAGCACTGACAAAATATAGATATTAATGTTTGCAGGACAAAACTAGGTACGTATTTGTGAGTTATTTAATATGCAGATCCAGAATTCCGCATGAAGATGAGGTGAAGATAAGCAAAATAATCACATTGACTTAAAAATTAACTGCATCTGTGCCTATTCTTTAATAATAATGAAGCTGTTGGTGTTAACTGCTTTTATTGTGTCATAGTTCTCCTTTTCACTTACTATCTTCCTTCCATTTAGCTCAGTAATGACATCAGGCCATTACAGGAAATGTTTGTCTTTCTGTATACTTTTGTACAAGGCGGCTCATTCAACTAACTGACTATTAAACTGTTTAAACTATTAAACTGACTGGCCAATCAGAATGGCGCATTCTGTCACATCGTGGTGTGCACAGTCTGTTTTACGTTTTTTTAGAGGAGTGCATGTTCCTTTTGTTAATATGCAACAATCATGAAGTCAAAAACACATGAATTAGACAATGAATGACTGGAAGAAAGTTCTGTGGACAGATGAGTCAACACTGAGCTGTAACAGAAGAACTTCTATAAGATGGAGGTGCATAATAGTTTGGGGTTGTTTTGGAGCAGGGAAGGTTGAAGACTTATTTCAGGTGAAAGAAACCAACATGGCTACCATTCCATACTTCCACACCATGCAGTTCCAGTTGGACTGTGGCTAATTTGAACCAACTTCACCATACAACAAGACAATGACTTGATATACTTCCAAGTATCCAAAGTGTTATTTATAGAGCAAACGGGCAGTTGAAGTGTTATCTATCCTGCCTAATCACTTAAATCCTGTTAAACTGTTCTCGGATTAACTGGATCACAAAATCTGACAGACTTTTCCAACTAGTGAAGAACATCTTTGCCAAGTTTTTCCAGAGGAATGGCAAAGTATTTCAGCTGAATGATTGGAGAAACCAACTGTCCAGATGCCAAGACTGTGTAAAGCTGTTATTTCTGCTAAGGAGGATATATATATATATATATATATATATATATATATATATATATATATATATATATATATATATATATATATATATATATATATATATAAATATAAATCTAAAAAAAAGTGAGTAAGTTCAGCAAGCATTTTAGTAAGGGACAAAACTATTGAAATAAAACGTGGATATATTTTAGAGTAGTCAATGTGCAGATTGTATAACAGTACAGATTTACTGTCCTCTAAAAATACAGCCATTATTGTCTATATAGGCAACAAAGTGAGTACACCCTAAGTGATAACAGCTGTACGTCGTGTAACCGTGCAAAGCCACATGTCCTATTTATCATGTTCATGTTTTTGTCTGCTTGAAAAACCATACGAATTTGTGTATCTTGTATTAGAGCAGTTAAAATTTGGTGCTTTGAGTACAATTCTCTCATACTGACCACTGGATGTTCAACATGGCACCGTATGGCCAAGAATGTTAAGGATTTGAGAATTAGAATTGTTGCTCTCCACAAAGATGGCCGAGGCTATAAGAAGATCAGTATCTCCCTGAAACTGAGTTACAGTACAGTGGTCATAATGTTTATTTATTCATGCATTTTAATTAGTTATAATATATTTAAATTCAACAACCACAGGGTTTGAAATACCCAGGTATGCCTCGCTATTCAGACGAGCCTGGAAAGATCTACACGCTACATCTGCCGTCCGGAGACGATCCTACAGAGCTCCAGATCAAGGGGGACTTTGACACAGCTTCTTTTGCCCCACATGGAATTAGCGTATACATAAATGAAGAAGGTAAAGAAATGCAACCATATTCATTTTAGATTTCCTCAATAATGTGTGCGGTATTAAAATCATGAGTGATGACTTTTTGTTGCAGATGGCTCTGTGTATTTATTTGTGGTAAATCATCCGCACAAAAACAGCCAGGTCGAAATATTTCAGTATGTCGAAGAGGAAAACGCTCTGTTGCACCAGAAAACGATTAAGCACGAGTTGCTGCACAAGTACGTCCGTCCTAAACGCGTATCTTTTCAACACTCGCTACATTTCAATCTCTCATTCTGTGTTCTCTTGTGAAATCGCGTCGGCATAGTGTGAATGACATCGTAGCCGTGGGAGTGGAGAACTTCTACGCTACCAATGATCACTACTTCACCAATGACCACTTGAAGCTGCTGGAAATGCTGCTGTCTCTGCACTGGTGTGATGTGGTGTATTACAGTCCTGAAGCAGTTCGTGTAGTCGCGGGAGGACTTTTAAATGCCAACGGCATCAACATCTCCCCCGATAAAAAGTACGTCTCTGAGATATGTTTAAAAAAAAGGTTTACAACACACAGGTTTTAAAATGTCTTTCTTTTGGGCCAGGTATCTCTATGTGTCAGATTTAATGAGTCACAGAGTTATTGTGCTGAACATCCAAAAGGACAAATCACTATCCCGTGTAAAGGTATGCATTATAGGTGATATACAACCCTATTTGTTTTTAAATGTGTTATTGATTGTATAAAGGTTTTGTTGAGTGACATTGGTATCTTTCCTCTTGTGCAGGAAGTAGCTGTAGGCTCCCTCTGTGACAACATCGAAGTGGAGAGTAAAACCGGAGACTTGTGGTTGGGTTGCCACCCAAATGGAATCAAAATTATCCTAAGTGATCCGAATGATCCACCTGGCTCAGAGGTGTGTGTGTGTGTGTGTGTGTGTGTGTATGTGTGTGAACAGGCAGCAAAACCTATATATACACTGGCGATCAAAATTAGAGAACAATTTATAACCAATTGAACAATTCTGAAATAATGTCATCTTCACTGCTCAACAGTTGAAGGAGTTTTTGTCCTGTCTATACCATGCTACCAGAACACCTTTTCCACAAAATAACTAAGGCATTTAAAACAAAAAACATTATTTTGCAAAAAACACACTGATCAAAATTAGAGAACAACAATGACTGTAGCATGGAAAAAGATTACAACAACATTTTCTGAAGGTTACAGCAATTAGTAGGAAGTGTACAGGCCTCTGCTCTGAATGACTTCAGCACATCTGTGGCCACAGGACAGACTAGTCTCTCACACTGCTCTGGTGTGATTTTGGTCCACTCTTCTTCCAGTCTCCTCCACAGTTCTGTGACTGTAGTGGGTTTCTTGGCCATAACTTTGTCACCAAGGATTTTCCAGAGGTTCTCTATTGGGTTGAGATCAGGACTCTGGGCAGGCCATGTCATTATTTCAATGTTTTCAGTTTCAAGGAACAGTTTAGCCGTTTTGCTGTGTGACATGGAGCGTTGTCCTGCATGAACACTGTGGGCTGACTGGGTGATGAACGCAGGGAAGGAACCATATGTTGTTGAAGAAGGTTCTGATAAACATTTGCATTCACTCTGCCATGTCGATGTATAAGAGGCCCAACTCCTGCTGCAGAAAACATGCCCCAAACCATGACACTTCCTCCTCTACTTTTCACTGACTTCTTTACACACTTTGGGTTTAGTCATTCTCCTGTTTGTCGCCAAACATAATGTTTCCCATCGGACCCAAATAAATAAAACTTGCTTTAATCACTGAAGTGAACTTTGGACCAGTTCTCCTCTGTCCACACAACATGCTCCTCAGCAAAGCTTAGTCTAGCCTTTTGATTCTTTCTGCTAATGAGAGGTTTGGTCACTGCAGAGTGGGCTTTCAGTCCAAATGCTCTTAAACGTTGAGACACTGTATGACGAGACAGATCCTTACCCTGTTCAGCGCTGAACTGGTGAGCAATTCCAGCTGCAGTGTGGAAACGATTGCCCATTGAGATCCTCTGCAGTATCCTGTCCTCTCTTGTATTTGTCTTTCGTAGACGACCAGCCTTCTTGGCGGACTTGAATGAGTTTGTGATGTTGTAAAGATTCAATATTCTTGAAATCACAGATTTGGAGCAACCAACTTGTCTTGCTATGGCTGATAGGGTCATCCCTTTGGCCTTCATCTGGACAACCTGCTGCTGGAGGCTTTCATTCACTTTAGAACGGCCCACCATCTTGCAGATTCAGTGAAACTGGAAGTTAGGCTGCCAGTTAAATAGGGGTTGACAGATAATCAAGGAAATTAGCACCAGGTACCAGAATAACACCAATAACTGGGAGGTATCTGAAAGTGTTCTCTAATTTTGATCAGTGTGTTTTCTGCAAAATAATGTTTTTTTTTTTTTTTTTAATGCCTTAGTTATTTTGTGGAAAAGGTGTTCTGGTAGCATGGTATAGACAGGCCAAAAACTCCTTCAACTGTTGAGCAGTGAAGATGTACACCACACCATGTGCATTTTTGTGACACTTACTTAACTCCAGAAAGCTCAAAACTAGAACAAACAACACAAGAAAATACAATAAATACTCAATTTTAAAGTATTCAGCAGTGTTACCAGTACCTGAAAAAACTAAATTCTGGAGCGGAATCGCAGAAAACATGAATTAACTAAGAATGCACTTATGAAATGCACTCAACAAGCAGCCAGTATAAGCTTTAAAATGTCTAAATTAAAGATCTCAATATGTGGCGTTTGCATTTTTTTAAGTACACTTTTATACATAAATACCATGATTTAGGGTTTTATATAGTTATAATAAGCAAAACATCTGATTAAAAAAATTTTATTTTTTAATCCGATTAATAAGAAGGGAAAAATCGTCCGATTTATTGATTATCAAAAATAATCATTGGTTGCAGTCCTAATTTCTACTTTATTGAATTGCATAGCATCGTATTTTTTCATTGCATTAAATGGCATTGTGTTGAATCAAATCTAACTCCAATCGCACTGCTTGGGGATAGGGGTGAATTGTATCTCATTGGTAGCTGCTTCATATATATGTTTAATGTCTCGTATCAGTGGCTATGCTTTGGCCTCAGATAGGAGCTGCACATCAGTAATATACTGTATACACACAGTTTATGTTTTTTTTTCTATTTCAGGTTATCCGTGTTCAGAACATCCTCTCTGACAAGCCAGTGGTGACTCAAGTGTACTCTGATAATGGCAGCGTTCTCATCGGATCCTCAGTAGCTACTCCATACAAAGGGAAACTCCTTATAGGAACCATTTACCAAAAAGCCCTGGTATGTGACCTTGAGTAGAGCATCCTTTTAACACCGCTTCACTAAAGTGCATCTCGTTCAGATAGGTGACAACGAGCAATGAGATTATTTTTATCTGTCTCTAGAATCAGTAGTTAAGTGATGGACGCCATTCTTTTCAAAAAAATTCCATCAATTGGTCTTTTGATGATTGTCGTGTTGGATGTTTAATAAGTTGCTCATGGGTTTGTCACACATGTGGTTTAATATATCAAATGTGTTATCAGGGGATTGGGTATATTTGTTCTTTAGTGAATTCTTCCAGATGTTTCCTAAAAGTTAAATAAAATGTAAAATGTAAATCGTTTGTCACGCCATCCATATGTACAAAAAGTCCTTTATATACAGGACAGTATAGACTGTATACATACATAAATGCAAGTGGTGTTAAAGAGCATTTGGGGGAGAAAATACTAGAATGAACAGCATTTTTTAATCAATTATTCGAATTCTGCTTAATGCAAGTTGAGGCTTCAGACCCAGAATACAATTATTATACATTTATTAATTAAATAAAATGTTTTATGCTAAGAACAGTTCACTATATTAAATATATTAAATTATATATTCAAAATGTATAATTTAATATATTTAATATAGTGAACTGTTTTTAACATAAAACAGTTCAAGTATAACTAATTTATACTTGAACTGTTATACAGAAGTATAACTAATTTCTGAGGATTGAGAGTATTACTATAACACAAACATAAAATATGAAGCATAGCATTAATACAGTGACTAAAACTTAAGGAAGGCAGTTACACAGTTCCAGGTTCAGTTCAATTTCTATTATTTTTGTATTTTTTTTTTATTAAGTAATTGTTCCAAAATCGTTTAAAGTTATGCAGATTGTAGCATCAAACTATTGTTTGTATTCACTTGGTTGTGTGTGTTTGGTTCTATAGCTGATACTGTGATTTATTTCTATTCTGTGAACTCATGGTTGAGAGGTTATAATATGTTCCTTAATGTTATGTTCAAATAAACAGTCATGAGCATTTGCCTGTGTCTCTGGTGACATTGTTACTTCTTAGTTGCACAGCAACATCATCTATCATGGTTAGCCAGACACCCTCAAACTTTTGTGTCCAATGTGTGAGATATCTAAATAGAGCTGGCAATTGCTTGGTTTAATTCCTGTAATATATCCATTCACCATTTTCTTGAAATGGAGTTTACATTATAGAGAATCTGATGTTAGACATCTAACCTGATTATTACAATTTTTTTAATAACTGACTCTTTCATGAATGCTATTTTATCATACATGCACTCTATGGACAAAAGTTTGTGGAAAAACGACCATAGAATTTGCAAGCTCTTTTTAAACATCCCGTTCAACATTAAGTGCTGTTATGACAACCTCCACTCTTCTGGGAAGATGTTTCCACTAGATTTTTAAGTGTTTTTGTGGAGATTTGTGCTCATTCAGCTACAAGTAAAGTCAGGTACTGGTGTAGGTAAGGTGAGGAGGCCTGGGGTGCAGTCAGCGTTCACATTCATCCCAAAGGTGTCAAATAGAGCTGAAAAGTATTCAGCAAGAAGTTATGGGAGAGTAGAGTTATGGTGTTACATGCTGGATGGAATAGGAATGAAAGTCAGTAGGAGTAAGACGGAGTACACGTGCTTAAATGAGAGGGAGGGCAGTGGAGTGGTGCGGTTGCAGGGAGAAGAGGTGGAGAAGGTGGAGGAGTTCAGGTAACTGGGGTCAACAGTGTAAAGTGATGGAGAGTGTGTTAGAGAAGTGAAGAAAAGAGTGCAGGCAGGGTGGAGTGGGTGAAAAAGAGTAATAGCAGGAGTGATTTGTGATAGTAGGGTATCTGCAAGAGTGAAAGGGAAAGTTTATAGGACTGTGGTGAGACCTGTAATGTATGGTTTAAAGACAGTGGCATTGAGTAAAAGACAGGAGGTGGGGCTGGAGGTAGCAGAGCTGAAGATGTTGTGGTTTTCATTGGAAGTGACGACGATGGATAGGATCAGAAATGAGTTTATTAGAGGGACAGCGCTTGTAGGACATTTTGGAGACAAGGTGAGGGAGGCGAGATTGAGATGGTTTGGACGTGTGCAGAGGAGGGACATGGGGTATATCGGTAGGAGAATGCTGAGGATGGAGTCACCAGGAAGGAGGAAAACAGGAAGGCCAAAGAGGAGGTTTATGGATGTGGTGAGGGAAGACATGCAGGTGGTTGGGTTGAAAGAGGCAGATGTAGAGGACAGGGGGGTATGGAGACGGCTGATCCGTTGTGGTGACCCCTAATGGGAGAAGAAGAAAGAAGACGACGACTCAGTTGTGTATGAATAGTCAAGGATATTGTAGACACTATACATGAGTAATAGCTAATCTAGTAGATATTAATATGTATGTATTTTATTCAACACGGTGTTTCAACATGTGTTTTATACTTTACCGGTCAGGTTTGTAGTAGAGGTTACCACTGTTCAGGAAGACACTCTGAACATAGCATAAATCCATCACAAAGCACCATGTACTCATACACATCCCAGAAGAAATCCATGTGCCAGAAACTTCACACAAACACCAAAGTATTATAAAATGATTCATTGAAAAAATATGAGAAATTGGTACTTTCTTCAATGCTAATAAATTTTATTGGCAATTATAACTTATGTCTCACCCTGCATTTCAGTACAATTTTTAAAACACTCAACATGGTGCTCTGACCCTGAAGTCGTGTCGCATACGTGTACACAAGTGGCCACAGCACAAAAAAAGAAGTGTATTGTGTATAGTAGAGCAGATATTCCAGGTGCCAGGTATGTTCCCCATGGTAAGAAGTGGACCAGACAGAAACCAACCACAGGGTTGGTCTATTAGGTGGTGCATGTAACCCCCTGGCCAACTTCAATTGTGACATAAAGTACTCTTTCTCCAGATTTGACCACCATTCTGTTTTTACTCACTTTTCTGTGACTTCAGGCTTCTTATGTATATCTGTACAGATGTTTTGAAAAAAAATTGAAGGCCAAATTTTACAAAAAATACTAAACAATTGTCCAATCAGAACACAAAGCTGATGGCAAATCACCTTTGGGATCTCCCCCCTGTATAATAGATTAATATTTATAAGGGATTGGTTGAATAAACTCCAATTGTACAATAAAGCGTAAAAATACCATAAATATTTTTAATTCGCTTTTTTTTATTGCTTTAGCTTAGAAACTAGCTACATCTGGCATTTCCTGCTTTATAAAATGTATTGTTATAGTTGGTTTTTTTACCCTTGGCCCCTAGAGGGCACATCTAACAAACATTACTGAGGCTGATAATGTATTGTTACAGCCCTTAAAAGGGGGGAGAATTAATGAAACATTATTACAAACAGCACTGAAAAGCAGGACAGTCAGTATGAGAAGGCTTGTGAATCAATGTTTGTGGCCCAAACAAAGTGTCATCCAGACGTTTTGATTAAAATATCAATTTACATTTTTGTCCTGTAGGTCATGTGATAATCATGGGTAAATATATTACAGTCTGACAGCTATGATGCAGTGTGATCCAGTTGTGATGCAGTGCCTCTCAAGCATGCTGTTGGCTGTAATCATAAACAAAGTCATAATCTTTGGGTTCTTTGGGAATAGGGGGTGGAACGTCAGGAATCTGGACATTCTCAAGGTCTAGGAGGCGGAGCTTTATCTCCATGGTAACCAGTGTGTCCATATCTGACTTGGTGAGTTCACTTGTCATCTCTTTTCCCAATAGAGCATTCAAGCCATCTGTCCAGATGCAGTACTGATGAGCAGTAAACAGATTGCCAGAAATGAGGAAAAGCCTATATGCGACATCAACTTACTTTCAAACCTTAGATATTCTTTACAGTAAAACTAATTGGAAAGTTATGTGTTATATATCTGGACACAGGAGCATAACACACATATGTGATCAACACCTTATTCCAGATTTAGTCCTCCATTTGCTGTTATATTAACCTCAAATTCTTTTGGAAGGTTTTTCACTAGATTTCTGACATTGGCTGTAGTTATTTGTGCTCATGCACGAATACATTACTGAGATCAGGTAATGGTGTTGGTGGTTCCAGATCATTCCAATGGGCTTCACTAGGATTGCAGTTAGAGTAGAGATCATTCTAGATCTTCCACACCAACCTTCCTTGACCGTACTTTATGCACAGGGGCATTATCCAGTAAAGGGAAATTGTAATACTAGAATATATCAAGATATATAAAGCACATTTCCGAATTTGTGGCAACAGTTTCGGGAAGATCCACATATGGGTGAGATGGCCATATGTCCACAATCATTTAGTGTGATAAAACTGTGTGAATAAAAGTTGTTACCTCATACTTGTCTGGAGCAATGAAGTTCAAATATTCATCAGATTCATACAAAATGGAGAACGCCAGCTCAGGCACCTCCTACAGAGCAGAAAAGTAATAATGAATTCACATTAGGTCTCTGTCTCTAACCCCTAATCGTTCCCCGTTGTGCTTATTAGCACTTTCTCTGAAGGGACAGCATAATGCCAGATGGTAGCTCTGTCACTATTACACTTGTCCTCCAAAGCCACTTTTCTGGGACAGCAAATTAACTTCTGAGGGTAATGGATCACAGATCACAGAGTTACAGGTTTAAAACTTCGGATAGCCTCATTTTGTTACTTTGTTACCTTGGTGAGAACATTACTAGCCTCTGTGGTGCTTAATAACCTTAAGTATTTTGCATTGCTAATCTTTTTTTATCTTTACAAGTGTGGATAATGTAAGTTTATCTTTACATTTATGGTATTTAGCAGATGCCTTTATCCAGATGGACTTGGCAGATGCCCTTATCCAGATTGTCCTGGCAACTGAGCAGTTAAGGGTTAAGGGCCTTGCTCAAGGCCCCAGCAATGACAGTTTAGTTGTAAATAATGTAGCCACTAAGGCACAAAGTTTCACTTTTTACCCGAAGATGGCCAGCACAAGGCCTTATTCAAGGCTAAGCTCTCGCAGCCACTCTTCTCTTGCTAGTTACTCGAATACCCTGGCAGCTTTGCCTTTGGAGCAACATGTACTCTTCCAAATACTTTTGTCCCATTCTCATTCTTGTCCCTGGCACTGAATTTCCAAATTCCAAGGTAATTTCAAGGTCTGGCGATTACATTTAGTGTAATTTATTTTCCAAATATTGTTTGGCTGGATTCTGTGCATTGTATGATACTTAGAAAGTTTTTCTTTTTTCCAGAACTAATAAAAAGCAAAAATTTCCTTTACAACCTAAAGGTGTATAAGGAAGCTGTCACACCACACTGCAAAATCATCGATGGTATCTTTAGAAGCCAGTAGCCGAATTTGAGATCTGAATCTTGTGCTGGAGTCCTTTAAAGGCATTTATTTATTTACCTCAGTGTGAAGCTGACTTGAATATGATGTCTTTAAAATCTGCCTTATTTATAGCAATAATTTCAGCTTAAAGAACTGGGGAGCATGCACTGGTGGTCTTTAATTCGCACGTATCCTGGTGACTCTATGGTGACTGTGGATTTTTGTTTAGCTGAATTAGTCTGTTGACCTTTCAGCTTTTAGTAAAGGTGAGTTTGCAAAAAGTCCCTTGCTGTGCGAGATATATATCCCATTGTAATAACTGGACCGGACAGAAACCATTTGGACTCTGCAACATAAAAAGTAGCATATGGAGGCTCTTTTTTCTAGGTTGGGGTTAGCCCACTGGGTGGAGGATGTAACCACACGATCAACTTCTATTGTGATTCAAGTGTGCCTTATAGAGCTTACTTGAATGAGTACCCTTTTAGGAAGTGGCCATACTGTACACTTTCTCCAGATTTCACCACCACTCTGTGTTCACTCACCTTTAAGTGACTTCAGGCCTCATATATATTTTCATACAGATGTTTGGAAATGCTTTTGGAGATTTTACTGAATATTCTATAAATATTAAAAGAAATCCAATCAGAACACAGTTAAGGTTGAAGCAAATCTCATTTGGGTATATTTTGCTCGATGTTAGCTTAACCACACTGAAAAATATATATACAAACAGTATACATGTAGGGGCTTTTGAGGGCCAAATTGTACTAAAAATTCCTGACAGATTTTAAAACGTTTTTGTAATGCAAATTTTCTTTATTCTCCCGTTAATAAATAGGAATCACTCGCAAAGTCAGTAACGACTTTATAACAAGAAACGCTGAAGATGAAATAAGTGCATAAGAATACCATATACCCAGGCTTTTACACAGAATGTTGTTGAAATGTCTTCAAGTATGCCACATTTTTCTTGCACCATTCAACTCTTACAATCCGGCATCATTCATTACAGCATCTCCTCCTTAAATGCGAGGACTTTTCATTGTGATAGCGTACCTTATTTTGCTTTAGTGCTCCTTTCTCCTTCACGTGAGGACAATCCTTTCCAGTTATCAATGTCTTGATATCTTCTACTGTTACTGTTGATGGACATGAGGAGGAAGATTCTGTTAGTACACGCTCTCAGACAAAAATAAAACTAAGCGTACTGTCCTTGTTGTTGGTTGTGGTACACTTAAGGGTACACTCAAGGGCCCAAGAGTGGCAGCTTGGCGATACAGGGGCTCGAAAGCTGCCACTCTTGGGCCCTTGAGAAAGGCCCTTAACACTCTCTGCTCCAGGGGCGCTTTATCATAGCTGACCCTGCGCTCTGACCTCAGCTTCCAAGCAAGCTGGGATATACGAAGAAAGAATTTCACTGTGTTGTAATGTATATGTGACAAATAAAGGCTGTTTGTATATCCTTATCTAAAATAGTGCACGGAGAATACACTTAAAACTGTTATTCTGAAAGGATTTACAGTTCGTTTGTGTATCATTCGGTATGTACAGTGTATTCACACTTTTAAATGAACGTATGAAAGGTAAGACTTAGTGTACAGCCTTTGATTGCTTTTTATTCTTACATTGCAGGCCATTTGCATGGAAATTTGATTAGATAAAACAAAACAAATAAGTTATTCCTTAAAGAAGTACACCAAAGAGGCTCACATTTCTCTTGTAGCGATTCATGAGGGATTTGTCCCTGTGACAAATCCTCCACATCCCCATAGTGTAGTACTTTGTGATTCGGAGACAGTCGACAATATATAAACTTATCTGAAATAGAGATAAAGAAAGATGTAATATATTGTATTATATCAGTATATTTGTCTTTGGCAACATGGCAATTTTTTTTGGCCAAACCTTATATATCAGGATGTGAGAAAGTGTGCTGGAGTATGGTTAAAGAGAAACGTGGCTCACCTTGCCTGCGGCGAGCGCTGATCTTCCTGAAGCAGGCGCCCTCACATAGCCGGTTTAACCTCTGCTGCTTGATCAGCTCTGACACCTCTGGCTGGAGCCTCTCACGAAGTTCCCTAAGATGTAGCCAAAACAGATGTGTTATTACAGAAATATGAAAACACACAAACAGTGAGCATGCAAAACATTTAGGAAACCTTTTGTTCAACATAATTTATGAATTCAGTGTGTAATGTTTAACTCCTGCATTCCAAGAACAGGAACCTGAGGCTACCGTGGGCACAGGTGCACCGAATATTAGAAAAAGATATTAGAAAAATATTTAAAAAAAGCCTCAAATTCTTGTTTTTGTCTGACACCACTGGCACTTGATATGATCTTCTGTTGTTTTAGCCCACCCTTTATAATATCCAACGTATTGTGTGCTCTGAAATGCATTTTTATTCACCTCGTCTGTAAAGAGGCATTGGATGACCTGTGTCGCCAAATCAGTCTGGCTATTGACCTCTGACTTCAGCCTTATTGATAAGAGAGGTCAAAGATGAACAGGGACACCGATTTTTGCCCCAAAAACATACACTCAATTAATGTTTTTAGTTTTTTTACACCACTTTATGCTCACTAAGTCACTATGATCACACTTTTCCCATTCTGATGATTGATCTGAACATTAAAAAAAAGCACTTGATCTGTATAATTATTGTGAACAGTCCTGCAGCCACATTTGCCAATTTAAATACTGCATAAATGTGCATCTACAGGTGCTCCTAATAAAGTGGATGGTGACTGTATATTGATATACTGTTTACTGTATTTACTGTACATAGTCCCCATTTGCTGCTATAGTAACCTCCACTTTTCTAGTAAGATGTGAGATGTTGGAGATCCGCTAGCTGTTCTGCACATTCCCTGAGCACTCTGCCAGGAAAGTTGTCTGGTCCAGCAGACTTTTGTGGGTTAACATAGAGTTTTCTTTACTTCAGCTGTGGTTAGACAGAGCACCTGGTCACTTGGAGGGGGGTGATCTTCCGGGCATAGAAGTTATTCAGCGCATCTGGGAGGGAGGCGTCACGGTCACAAGCAGGTGATGTTGTCTTTTAGTTCGTGATCGCCTGGATGCCCTGCCACATGTGCCGGTGTCTCCGCTGTCCTGGAAGTGGTCGTGGATTTTCTTCGCCTCTCTGATGGCACGGGACAGTTTGGCCCTTGCTGTTCTTAAGGCCGCCTTGTTCCCTGCTCTAAAGGCAGAGTCTCTTTGTTTCAGCAGTGCACAAACTTTTGCGGTCATCCACGGCTTCTGGTTGGAGTGTGTAGTGATGGTCTTGGAGATGGTTACGTCATCGACGCATTTGCTGATGTAGCTGGTCACTGATGACGTGTACTCCTCCAAGTTGATGGAATCACCGTTGGTTGCAGCCTCCCTTAACATGTCCCAGTGGCCACTGGCATTAATGTTTAATGCTAGTGTTGGAAAAATTTGAAAGTGCAAAAAACCCTTTATCTGTTCATATGTACAGGTCCTTTAAGTCCATAAAAATGTAAATGACCTTAAATGAAAATTAAATAAAATCGTCAGTTACGCTGAACTAAGTTGAACTTAAAGATGGGAGCATCTCAAAAAGGTTTTCAGCATCAACTGTCCTAATTTTTAAGAATGCCATTGTTTTTCACTTACTGGAAGTTTCATCTGTTTGCGTGTTGCTTTCTGCTGTTGCAACTGCACACGCAACTGCGCATCTAATTGTAGCAACAGTGAGCATAATAACTGTGGTAGTGACCCGTGGTGTCTCTACTGAGCTGACCGTGATGTGCCTGATATAAATTTAATTTTATTAGAAAATAGCATTTGCCATATATTTATTTCATTATGTGAAAAGGATTCACGGTCTGGCTGGAAGCATTTTGCCTGGCATAGGACATTGCACCTCAATTGCTGACACTTCTACTGCTCACAGTCCACTATCACTTTCCACAACAGATGTCAATTCAGCATTAAGCAGAGTGGAGGCACGCAAGGCAGCTGGTCCGGACCGCATACCGGGATGTTCTCAGAGCATGTGTTGGTCAACTGGCGCAGGTCTTCACTGACATTTTCAAGCTGTCACTGGCCCAAGTCATGTTTGCCACATGCCTAAAGACTACAACTATCATACCAGTGCATAAGCATACAGCTGGAGAATGCCGGAATGATTTTCACCCGGTTGCGCTCACCCCTATTTTTATAAAGTGCTTTAAGAAACTGGTTCTGAATCACCTCGCTGTGGGCCTACCACCTATACTGGACATACACCGGTTTGCCGTATCGCCCCAACAGGTCGACAGAGAATGCAGTTCCCACAGTTCTTCATTCAGCCCTCACACACCTGGATAAAAACAACCACATCAGAATGCTGTTCATTGACTTTACTTTTTCATTCAATACAGTCATCCCCACTGTACTGATCACTAAGCTCAGTACAGGGTATCTGCACCTCAATATGCAGATGGATCCTCGACTTTCTCACCAACAGACCTCAGTTGGGCAATTAGGTATCCTCAACCCTCATTCTGAACACTGGCATCCCACAGGGCTGTATTTTGAGCCCATTACTCGACTTCCTTTTCACACGACTGTGCTCCTCTGCATAACTCCAACATCTTCATCAAGTATGCAGATAACACCATTGTGGTCGGCCATATCAGCAACGATGATGAATCGGCTTACGGGGAGGAGATCGGAACCATGGTGTGCCACCAACAACCTGACCCTCAATGCCATAAAGACTAAAGAGCACATTGTGGACTTTCTAAAATCTTATAGCAGTGGACACTCCCCAGTCTACATCAATAGAACTGATGTAGAGACGGTCTCTAGCTTTAAGTTCTGGGGAGTTCACATCTCTGAGGCTCTATCCTGGCACCAGAACACTTCAGCACTGTATAATAAGGCACAACAACACCTGTTCTTCTTAAAGAGTCCAAAGAAAGCTCATCTGTCTACAGGAATTCTAACCATTTTTTTTAGGATTCCATCACCGCATGCATGGAGGCTTCACTGTGTGTGAACGTAAAGCAAAGGGTGGTCAAAACCATCCAACGGATCACTGGTACCAAACTACCTGCCACTGAGCACTTTCACCACAGCAGTTCATCCCATCCCAGTCACAAACTGTTCAACCTCCTTTCATCAATAAGGATCATACGCACTAAAATCAGCAGGTTCAGCATCACCCTACTGAACTCTACACTACACCACTAGAACACTGTATAAACACTCTGTATAAATTCTGTACAGTTTTGTATTGCATATTGTAAATGTATATACCCTCATTATATCCACACACATATTTTGCCTAGATAGAGCTGCACTAATATTTCACATATTCTGTATTTATGTGTTTTTATACACTGTATACACCGTACATGCATCCTGCCTAATATTCCACTTATATATATATATCTATCGGGCCACCTAATATCTTCCAGTCAAACCTTTGTAAATCACATTTTTATGGAACTGCCTTTGTGAACCTTTAACTTTTTGATAACAGCTTGGAGAAAAACCAAATATGTCTGGAAAAGTCAGGTCTCCCAATACTTTTGTCTGTATAGTGTAGCTAACAGCCATTAATCCATATGTTATAGAGTCATATATTTACCCATTTTCGGGTTAATGCGGAATTTTAAAAACATTTATAACATTTATATAGCATATTTATAACATTAATTGGCAAAAGATTCAGATGTGCATTATTTCAGTGTATTATCTACCTCATGCTTGTGTTCACTCCAATTTTAATTAGTATATACACACTCTATTTATTCTTTTTCATTGTGTCTTAGAAATTCTAATTATGTTATACTTATTACATTACGCTGACTGAAGGCGGTTTTAAAACGGTGCTATAAAGTTTAAGAAAATGATTTAACTCATATTTAATATCTCAGCCTCGAGAAGAAAATAAAAATACAGACTTTCTTAATCCCCCCTCCCAAATGTACACACAACATAGTTTGAACGACAGACAAGCAAAGACCTTTGAACTGATGGGTGCTTACTGCATTGTGCGTGATTTGAATTCATCCCGGTTCATCATTTTTGACCTTCAGTATATGCTTCAGTATATATCAGTGTATGGTGAGGACAGCTTCAAATCTGACTCGTGTATTCAGGAACTTCACCATCTGAAAAAAGACATTTCGGTCAAGCACATAAAAATATTTTATATATATTTAATTGTGTAATAATGTTTCTAATTATTAGCTAGCAGTGGTGGACAGTAACAAAGTAAATGTAATTCGTTACTGTACTTAAGTAGCTTTTTCACGCATCTGTACTTTACTGAAGTATTTCCATTCGCTTTTACATTAACTTCACTTACATTTCAAATTCAAATATCTTACTTTTTACTCAACTACATATTTGTGATAAAAGGTTTTTCCCTTTTATTTAAGTGGATGAAAACTTGCTTGGTCAAACACGCAACAATCCACCAATCAGGGTAGAGGGTGGGCTCTGTTTTGAACTTGTTTTGATTGGCACTTGTTGGTGTCTACTTACACTAACATACAGTTCAGCATCAGTTCAATAGCAAGCAGAACATTTTGAGAGGAATAAATGATAAAAAAAACTCCTGACATCTCATTTTTTTTAGTAGGTTTTGAGCTCATGATTATTTTAATAGAGATTAATCAGTTTAACTCAATATTATTCATATCAATAGATTGGTGCGTTAGGAGTAACATTAGAGTCTTTTCACATAAACTGAGTTGATTAAACATAGAGTCTTGTGACAAAAATGATAATAGGAACATTAGAGATATAATAAATCATAGCACTTTCGATACTTAAGTACTCAAGTGTAAGTTTAAAGGGAGCATATTTTACCTACTGTATCTCTACTATGTGGTTTGTGTACTTCATCCATCACTGTTAGCTAGAACAAAAGCATTTTAGGTGGATTTATTTCCAAACTGTAATCATTAAATAATAATTAACAAAATAATAATATTCATAATAATATCTCATAATAATTCTTATTTGTGATCTGCATATTCAATTTGGCACATGTTTTATGCTGGATGCCCTTCCTAACGCAGCCCTCCCCATTTATCCGGGCTTGGGACCGGCACTAAGAGTGCACTGGCTTGTGCAACCATAATGGCTGGGTTACCTTCTTTGTTTTATCAACTTTGTTAATTGTGCTGTTCAGGAACCTTTCAAAAAAAGAGTGGACGTTAACAGTAAACAATTTAAGCCCTTCTTGCTGTTTTGCAAAGGTAATCGGGGAGTGACTATGGCTGAAATGCCTTTTTCAAGAGAACATTAATAAAGGATGTAGCAGCTCATGATTAATATTAAGACTTTGTATGAGAAGTTCATTTTTCAGCACCATACTAACATTGCTGGGCCCCAGGAGCAAGGCCCTTAACCTTTAACTGATCAGCTTTATATATGAGATCATCACAAGTTACTCTGGAAAAGCTGTTAATGTCAATCATCATCATCATCATCATCATCATCATCATCATCATCATCATCATCATCATCATCATCAGTGGTCTCTACCTGAGCATCAAACCAGGAAACATGAGCTGAGAAGTATTTAACATTATAATGGTAATAACATTAAAATGTATATGTTAATATTAAGTCATATAATTCAGTAGTAGTATTATGTGGATAGGAAAGCTTATAAAAATTATATATTTAAGTATATATAATATATATAAAAATTATTTTTATAATTAATTAATATTTAATTATTTAATACATTATATATATATATATATATATATATATATATATATATATATATATATATATATATATATATATATATATATATAAAACATTTAATTTAATATCATCACATCTTCAGTGTTTACAAGCAAATAAAAACAATTAAATACTGACACTGTACATGCTATAATGCTGACTTCTGGTCTGTATTGGATTTTTCTATCTCAGTTTCATCAGTATTTGCACATGATCACTATTCCCCAGTGTTAAATTTTCCCAAATGAAGGAATGTGCTCTATTAATCGATTCTCAGTTACACATGAGGTGGATGTCGCTGGAATTCTTCCAGCAATGTGTCACACCATTTATTTATTTTTTTGCTTTCTCACATTATAGAGGTGTGTGATAAATTATATAGTGTCTATATGTCAAACTTACTGAAATTAAACCTTGATTTGATCTGCAGCCTAAAACACACGTATACAAGAAGCATTTTACTCTCAACTTAATTCTATATGCATACAGAGAAGAGAGAAAAAAGGGTGAAGGTCATAAAAGTATATATTTCAACAAGTATTATGCTCATAGTTTATCTGTACTTCTGTATACAATCAAATTTCAAATAAATATCATGAATAATGTATTTTTTTTCGACCAAAAGAAGCGAATACAAATTCTGACCAAGTCTGATCATGATGTGTAAACAAGAGAATCATATTAAAACAGATCATGCCTGGTAATAGCTAGGCAATCCACCAATATATTACACTTGTAGACATGGGCTATACATTACATATATACAGTAATTATTGTTTTTTTTTGCAGCACAAAAGCAGAAATTAAAAATACAGTGTTTTTTAAGAGTCATATGTCTTACATTAGATCAATATTCACAAATGTCTAGTATAAATGATGCAATTAGAAGGAAAAAAATGTATTTCCCTGGTCCAGATCAAATACCATATTTAAGCATATATACCTGACATGGCATCTGGGACTAGTCAAATGCATTGAGCAATGCATCAAAAGAAAAGCATACATTATTAAAATCATACTTACGTGCCAATGTTACAACCATGTTTTCTGCTCCAGCACTGCAGCCCCACATACATACACACACACACACGCAAGCACACACACATGTACTGGGAATTGGAGAAAAATATGCAAAGGGATTGAATGCTAGTCACAGCATGGATGAGTGTGAGGAAAATAAATAAAATTGCAATAGACAATGACTGTTTCAAAAGTAAGAGAGAGGGTTGCTCCTCCCTGGCATACAGACACAGTTCTAATTCATAAGCATGCAGCTTTTGCTTATGTTTATATGAGCTGTAGGATAGTGAGGATTGGACGGGTGACTCAGTGTCTTCGCACCACCGACCAATGAACACCAAAAGGTAGTCACATGGGCAGTGCACAAAAGGAGAATGTGGGGAATAGATGGAGGGATGGGGGAAGGGAAGAAAGAAGAAGGAATGGAACGAAAGGGCAGTGATTTGATTTTGTAGGTAAGTTCATAGTGATGGAGAAAAGCGCATATACACACGTGCACACAATATGCCCACAAATGCATTTTACACACGAAACAAGAAATCCATGCTGACACATAGAATCCTATGAAAGCACATCAATATGGAAATAAAAACACATGCACACAAATATACGCAGGGCACAAGAAGCCAACTCGGTACCATCATTAGGTTTCATTGAGAAAGGGAGCAAAGGTGCCACCATCATGATTCTGTTTCTATGGTAACCAGTTATGTGCAGCACACTGTTTGGTGTTGGCACTGAGAGCGCGTGCCAGTGTGGCGTAGTGCAAACTGCCCACCCTCTGTCTCCATCGCCACCATAATACAATGCATATGGACATAGTAGGTGAACAGAAGATATACCAATCATCCATCATACAGTTTGAACTTCTGAAAGGTGAATACCACTGATTATATTGTTTCTAAAGAAGCGTCTGTAAGGGGTGTGGGATATGGCAGAAATATAACAGTCAGTTTCCACACTACTTCACTGCAGGCTGGTCATGCTGACCCTTGTCCACCAAAAAATAGAAATATGAGCATCGGAACTGGATCACGATGGTAGTAGTTGATATATCTACTGTAAGATACCTTTACATGCCTTTTGGATGGCCATGTGTTTGTGCATGTGTGTGATTTACCTGAGAAAATGGCTCCAGGATGCAATATGGGAGGAAGCCAAGCCTGTGGAGGCAGTGTGATGCTCTGTGTGATGTTCTGCTGGGAAACCTCGAGTCCAAGCATTTGTGTAAAACTTACCATTGTTGCAGACCAAATACT
This sequence comes from Silurus meridionalis, assembly GCF_014805685.1. Taxonomy (NCBI): domain Eukaryota; kingdom Metazoa; phylum Chordata; class Actinopteri; order Siluriformes; family Siluridae; genus Silurus; species Silurus meridionalis. The sequence continues at coordinate 9,446,435 of NC_060887.1, forward strand.
TTCAATTTTCTCATTTATGTGGCACATTTGTAATTGTTAACAACGTGTTTTACAGATGACATAATAGGCAAACAGGGCGTAAGACACATGAAAAACATGAGAATCAGAATGACTGGGTGATTGGTTGCAATAAGATCAATAAGTATTTCATGTGTAATTTCCCCTTTATAATATATCCCTTATCAGATTTTTTTTTTCAGTTATTTAATACTTTTCAAGAGGCTGGCAACAAAGTGAAATTAATAATGAAAGGTAGACAATAAAGGATGAAAGGCAGAAGTTTTATTACTACTACTAGACCCACAACGAACTGTGTATTTGGTTATTTAGGATGGTCTTTCATTTACATCAGGTGCAGCAGTAATTCTGATTTTTGACGCATATAATTATACAAACCCAATTCCAAAAAGGTTAGGGCACCAGTTGCTGAAGTTTTGGGAGAGGACTTTTTTCATATACAATGAGGAAAATAAGTATTTGAACACCCTGCTATTTTGCAAGTTCTCCCACTTAGAAATCATGGAGGGGTCTGAAATTGTCATCGTAGGTGCATGTCCACTGTGAGAGACATAATCTAAAAAAAAAAAAATCCAGAAATCACAATATATGATTTTTAAACTATTTATTTGTATGATTACAACTACATTTATTATCCTAAATTAGATGCACCTGTTTGAGGTCGTTAGCTGCATAAAGACACCTGTCCACCCCATACAATCAGTAAGAATCCAACTACTAACATGGCCAAGACCAAAGAGCTGTCCAAAGACACTAGAGACAAAATTGTACACCTCCACAAGGCTGGAAAGGGCTACGGGGAAATTGCCAAGCAGCTTGGGGAAAAAAGGTCCACTGTTGGAGCAATCATTAGAAAATGGAAGAAGCTAAACATGACTGTCACTCTCCCTCAGACTGGGGCTCCATGCAAGATCTCACCTCGTGGGGTCTTAATGATCCTAAGGAAAGGTGAGAAATCAGCCCCGAACTACATGGGAGGAGCTGGTCAATGACCTGAAAAGAGATGGGACCACCGTTTCCAAGGTTACTGTTGGTAATACACTAAGACGTCATGGTTTGAAATCATGCATGGCACGGAAGGTTCCCCTGCTTAAACCAGCACATGTCCAGGCACGTCTTAAGTTTTTCCAATGACCATTTGGATGATCCAGAGGAGTCATGGGAGAAAGTCATGTGGTCAGATGAGACCAAAATAGAACTTTTGGGTCATAATTCCACTAAACGTGTTTGGAGGAAGAAGAATAATGAGTACCATCCCAAGTACACCATCTCTACTGTGAAGCATGGGGGTGGTAGCATCATGCTTTGGGGGTGTTTTTCTGCACATGGGACAGGGCGACTACACTGTATTAAGGAGAGGATGACCGGGGTCATGTAATGCGAGATTTTGGGGAACAACCTCCTTCCCTCAGTTAGAGCATTGAAGATGGGTCGAGGCTGGGTCTTCCAACATGACAATGACCCGAAGCACACAGCCAGGATAACCAAGGAGTGGCTCTGTAAGAAGCATATCAAAGTTGTGGTGGGCCTAGCCAGTCTCCAGACCTAAACCCATTAGAGAATCTTTGGAGTGAGCTCAAACTCTGTGTTTCTCAGCGACAGGCCAGAAACCTGACTGATCTAGAGAAGATCTGTGTGGAGGAGTTGGCCAAAATCCGTCCTGCAGTGTGTGCAAACCTGGTGAAAAACTACAGGAAACTTTTGACCTCTGTAATTGCAAACAAAGGCTACTGTACCAAATATTAACATTGACTTTCTCAGGTGTTCAAATACTTATTTGCAGCTGTATCATACAAATAAATAGTTTAAAAAATCATATATTGTGATTTCTGGATTTTTTTTTTACATTATGTCCCTCACAGTGGACATGCACCTACGATGACAATTTCAGACCCCTCCATGATTTCTAAATGGGAGAACTTGCAAAATAGCAGGGTGTTCAAATACTTATTTTCCTCACTGTATGTGTCTGATTCAGGATTTTAGCTGCCTAACAGTTCTGGGTGTCCTTTGTTGTATTTTTTGTTTCATGAAGTGCCAAATGTTTTCAAATGGTGAAAGATCTTGACTGCTGCCTAACCAGTTCAGCAGTTGGACTCTTCTACTTCGAATATGGATTTATAGAATATGGGTTTATGCAAATCATTGCATTTTGCTTTTATTTACATATGATATATTTTATTTACATATTTTCTGCAATTGCGGTTGTACTAGGATAGACTTTTGTCATCTCAGAAACATTTCTAGGTTAATAGTATTGGTAAATGATTTGTTATCTCTAGGCTGGTTGCATTGATTATAAAATACTACTAATGACTATAATACACTTTTTCTTTTTTTATATTTTATTACACAATTGCAGTGTGAACTTTTGGACTGTTATGATCGCATCTGTTTTGGTAAAAAAGGTACAGGCTCATTATTAGTATCTAAACCAACAAAAACTACAGCAGAAAGCCGGACTTTTTCTAATAGTGCCCTTCAGTTAATGTATGGAATAGTTTTAGGCACATGCCTGGCATTTTAGTCAGAGATTTTAGTAACTCCACTGTTACTGAAGGTGTCTACTCTGCTGGTGCCTTACATAAATACACTAAAGATTTGCATCTATTAAAACAGTTTATGTTTAATACTTAATAGCCTTGCACTGTAGTCTTGCAGTAATTATGTGATCTTGTTTCTTGTTTACACCGCATTCATTTATTTTCTTTCAGATCACACTTGTCTTTTAATGATTCTAAATATGTTTAGCATTTCAACTCAGTTTTACACTTTTATTTCAATAACATTGTTGTTTTTTACAATAATTCCTCTAACAAAATAGTTTAGAGAAATGTGGATGTACACGCATTTAACGCATACCAAGCTTGGCAAAAAATTATATTAAAAATTATAACATGAGAAAGAAACCTTAAGAGGGACCAGATAACAATAGGAACCCACCATCATATGGGTGACAGTGCAAATCTAAATAATTTCTCCACTTCAACTTCACTTCAACATCCTGGTGACCTTTCTAGAGCAGCATAGTCCATTGCATTACACTCATAAACATTACCCCCCCACCCCACACACAGTTTTGCGCTACTGGTCTGTCTACACAAAAACTTATGCATACTTGTACATTTGCTCATTTCTCACCTCACACTTCGTATTGCACTAATGGACTGTTTACACAAAAACTATGCTCATTTGCACACTTGCTCTTTTTTTTACATTGCTGCTCACCATTGCCTAACTTACCACTGTATATATCCACCTGATTTCTGTTTATAGTAACAGCAATATATAATATTCATAGTACATATCCTTCTGTATATTTCTGTTTATAGTAATAGCCAAATATTTTGTTTATAGCACATATTTCCTTCTGTAAATTTTAGTTTATCGTTATAGCAATCTGTATAATTATGTTCATAGTACATATATATTCATCTGTATATTATGTTTATAGTACATACACATCTGTAAATTACTGTTTATAGTAATTGCCATATATTTTGTTACAGCACATATCCTTCTGTAAATTTCAGTTTATAGTAATAGCCATCTGTATATTATGTATATTAGTACATACACATCTGTAAATTACACCTATATTACCATTTCATTTAATTTATTTAACTCATGTAAACACTGTATATCCTGCACTTGCTGTTATTGCACTCTGGTTAGACCTAAACTGCATTTCGTTGCTTTGTACTTGTACATGTGTAATGACAATAAAGTTGAATCTAATCTAATATATTTATAATAATTTTTAGTTGGTGGTATATGCTTTTAATTTGAATCCTAGCAAAAGGCCAAAGATATGGATTCGAGTCCTATTTGTGTGATGGACAAAACATTTCTGTTAATGCAAATAGTTAAAATATTTTTGTATTTGTTTAAAAGAAGAGTACAAAGTCTGCACACACTGTCCTGGAGGACCTGCTCTTCCACTCTCAAACTTTCACAGGATCACACACCTGCCTGTACCAGCGACCCAGCATCTGACAGGGGCACACCTGCTCACCTCACACACACAGCGGTTGCAGCCTATTTCTGGAACAAGTCACTGTTGGCACTGACCTTCCCTTCAGCCTGGAAAACAAAGCTTAGATATGAGGGGTACTTACATAAATGCATAATTGCATAATTCTTTATTGCACTCTGCTTTTTTCATATTTCTGGGGAAGACATTCAAAGTGCACTTCTTCTTTCGGCCTCTCCCATTAGGGGTCGCCACAGCGGATCATCCGTCTCCATACCCCTCTGTCCTCTACATCTGCCTCTTTAAACCCAACTACCTGCATGTCTTCCTTCACCACATCCATAAACCTCCTCCTTGGTCTTCCTCTTTTCCTCCTTCCTGGTGGCTCCATTCTCAGCATTTTTCTACCAATATACCCCATGTCCCTCCTCTGCACATGTCTATACTATCTCAATTGCGCCTTCCTCACCTTGTCTCCAAAACGTCCTACATGCACTGTCCCTCTAATAAACTAATTTCTAATCCTGTCCATCCTCGTCACTCCCAACGAAAACCTCAATATCTTCAGCTCTGCTACCTCCAGCTCCACCTCCTGTCTTTTACTCAATGCCACTGTCTCTAAACCATACAACATCGCAGGTCTCACCACAGTCCTATAAACTTTTACTTTCACTCTTGCAGATACCCTTCTATCACAGATCACTCGTGTCACTCTTCTCCACCCACTCCACCCTGCCTGCACTCTTTTCTTCACTTCTCTAACTCACTCTCTATTACTTTGCAGTGTTGACCCCAGGTACCTGAAATCCACCACCTTCTCCACCTCTTCTCCCTGCAACTGCACCACTCCACTGCTCTCCCTCTCATTCACACACATGTACTCTGTCTTACTCCTACTGACTTTAATTTCTATTCTTTCCAGTGTGTACCTCCACCTCTCTAGGATCTTCTCAACCTGCTCCCTACTCTCACCACAAATAACAATATCATCCGCAAACATCATAGTCCATAGAGACTTCTGTCTGACATCATCCGTCAACCTGTCCATCACCACTGTAAAGAGGAAAGGGCTCAGAGCTGATCCTTGATGCAGTCCGACTTTCACCTTGAACCAGTCTGTTGTTCCTACTGCACACTTCACTGCTGTCACACTCAGTGTTGGGGGTAACGCGTTACAAGTAACAAACGTTACGTAATAATATTACTTTTCTGGGGTAAAGAGTAAAGTAGCACGTTACTTTATAAATTTACACATTAATATCTGAGTTACTTTTTAAAAAAAGTAATGCGAGTTACTTTTCAGTTAAATTATTTTGCATAAAAAAATAAATACTGAATTAAAATGAACGTAGTCACGTAGAATCGCGTACTCATACGTGCGAGCCGCGGGAACAGAAGCTGGTCTTTGAGCTGGAGATGGCAAACCAGAGAATTACATTACTGTGATGGAAGTATTCTTATTATTTTGAAATAGTTGAGGAAAAGGAGAAAGGAATAATGGTTAAGTGTAGATTATGTGCTGGTGAAAAGCTCTTGTCAACTGCAAAAAACACCACTTCAAAAAAAAACAAAAAAACAACATCTGCATGCAAAGCACAGCACTAAAGATGTGTGTGTTGTGTGTGTGCAGCCCACACGTCTTTTGCCCTAATATAACTTATTTCTTTATGGCAATTATCTATATTACACCTGTTACACCTGTAAGGTGTGAAAGAGATACAAGTAACGCAAAAGTAATGCAAAAGTAATATAACACGTTACTTTCCATAAAAAGTAACTAAGTAACGTAATTAGTTACTTTTTTGGGGAGTAACTCAATATTGTAATGCGTTACTTTTAAAAGTAACATTGCCCAACACTGGTCACACTGTCCTCATACATGTCCTACACCACCCTCACATACTTTTCTATTCAATTTCAATTCATTTTTATTTGTATAGCGCTTTTAACAATGAACATTGTCTCAAAGCAGCTTTACACAGATAATGTGGTGATTAAACATAAATATGTTCTTTGTAAGTATGTTTGTCCCTGATGAGCAACTGTGGCAAGGAAAAACTCCCCGAGATGGCATAAGGAAGAAACCTTGAGAGGAACCAGACTCAAGAGGGAACCCATCCTCATCTGGGTTGCACCAAATGTCCATTTGAAGCAGATATACAATGTTGTGGGGTACAGTGATGATGATCAGAAGCAAACTGCACTCCCGAGTCAGTGCAGCAGACCGCCGACACCAACTACAGTCCAATCCGTCCTCAAAGCACCCGTTCTACTCCGAATTAAGAGACCGTCCCGAGCTGCACAGAAGTGTGAAGATCCAAGGAGGGAGAGGGGCAGGAACACTGGTCACTGGAGCCTCAGGAGCATGTTTAACTCGACCGAAAGAGAGAGAGAGAGAGAGAGAGAGGGTGACGGAAGAGAAGGATATGGATTATTAAGTGTAACTATTGGTGTATGAAAGTTAATGTCACTGTGCAGTTTGGACTCCGGCAAGACTCGCTATGGCAGCATAACTAAAAGGGAGAACCAGAAGGTAACACAGACATGAGGGATCTCTGGGATAAGAGACGACCCACCACACCACCGTCAACAAACCTGAGTGAACGTGTGAATGTGAGGGACGACAGCATACAAATATACCAGTTCACCAAACACTCTATATCCATGTTCCCTCCAGATCTGTGCCTTTACCTAAGAGAAATCTACTGATAAAAGGCTTGACTAAATAAATACGTTTTCAACCTCGACTTGAACACTGAGACTGTGTCTGAGTCCCGAACACTGATTGGAAGGCTGTTCCATAACTGTGGGGCTTTATAAGAGAAAGATCTGCCCCCTGCTGTAGTCTTCATTATTTGAGGAACCAACAGATAGCCAGCACCTTTTGATCTAAGTAGGCGTGGAGGATCATACTGGTACAGAAGTTCACTCAGATACTGCGGTGCGAGACCATTGAGTGCTTTATCGTCAGTAGTAATATTTTATAGTCAATGCGAGATTTGATTGGGAGCCAGTGTAGACTGATTAAAACAGGGGTGATGTGGTCATATTTCCTAGATCTAGTGAGGACCCTTGCTGCTGCATTCTGGACTAACTGAAGCTTATTGATGCACTTACCGCACACCCAGACAGTAAAGCGTTACAGTAGTCTAATCTAGAAGTAACAAAAGCATGAACCAGTTTTTCTGCATCCTGTAACGACATCATATTTCTAATCTTAGCAATATTTCTAAGGTGAAAGAAGGCGATTCTGGTGATATTATTCACGTGAGACTCAAAGGAAAGACTCGGGTCAATAATCACACCAAGGTCTTTGACAGCCGTACATGCTGAAACAGAAACACCATCCAGAGATGCTACGTAATCGGAAAGTTTACTTCTAGCTGCATGTGGTCCTAGTAAAAGTACTTCCGTCTTATCTGAGTTGAGCAGAAGAAAGTTATTAAGCATCCACTGTCTAATGTCCTTTACACACTTCTCAACATTGTTAAGCTGATCTCTCATCTGGCTTTGCTGAAATATACAGCTGTGTGTCATCAGCATAGCAATGGAAGCGAATCCCATGTTTATGAATAATTTCACCAAGAGGCAGCATATATAAAGAGAAAAGCAGTGGGCCTAAGACAGATCCTTGAGGAACACCAAACTTTACCTCATAGAGCGTGGAGAACTCACCATTTACATCCACAAACTGATAGCGATCAGTCAAATAAGACCTGAGCCAAGAGAGAGCTGTTCCTTTATTCCTACAACATTCTCAAGTCTAGCAAGCAGTATAGTGTGATCAATGGTGTCAAAAGCTGCACTAAGGTCGAGCAAAACAAGTAAGGAGACAAAACCCTGATCAGAGGCCAATAACAGGTCATTTACCACCTTAACTAGCGCCGTCTCTGTGCTATGATGAGGCCGAAATCCTGACTGATACATTTCAAAATGTTATTCATAAGCAGATGTGAGCATAACTGCTGTGCTACAACCTTTTCTAAAATTTTGGATATAAAGGGGAGATTTGATATCGGTCTGTAGTTGGACAACTGACATGGGTCAAGGTCAGGTTTCTTAATAAGGGGTGGATAACTGCCAGTTTGAAGGATTTGGTACATAACCAGTGCTAATGGAAGAGTTAATTATTTTTAAAACAGGTTTGATTACCTCTGGAGCTATCTGTTTAAAGAAACTAGTAGGCAAGGGATCGAGAATACAGGTTGATGATTTTGATGAGGAGATTAATGAAATTAAGTCACTCTCATGAATAGTAGTGAAGCTTTGTAATTGATTGTCTGCTATAATGACACTGCTGTCTACAGGGTTACTTGTAAAATAATTTGGATTTATATTAACCGTCTGGATTTCTTGCCTGATGTTTTCAATTTTATTATTAAAAAAGTTCATGAAATCATTACTACCTATTGATGGTGTGCATGTTAGCGCAGTGCTTTTATTCCTGTTAATTTTGCTACCGTGCTGAATAAAAATCTAGGATTATGCTTGTTATTTTCTATGAGGGTGGAGAAATATGCTGATCTGGCAGCACTAAGAGATTTTCTATAATTTAGAGGCTCTCCTTCCATGCTATTTGAAATACTGTTAATTTTGTTTGACGCCATTTACGCTCTAGTTTTCGAGTGTTCTGTTTTAAGGTGCGCGTATGATCATTATACCACTGTGCTAATTTTTCTCCCTGATCATTTTGGTCTTAAGGGAGCTACATCATCTAGAGTGTAACGTAACGTTGTTTCTAGATGTTCAGTGGCCCAGTCGAGCTCTGCGGGTCTGACGGAGATCTATCTAATATCGTAATATCGGAAGATAATTAATAAACGCGCTGCTGTAGCTGACGTGAAAGTACGCTTAACACGGTAACGTGGTGAGGTAGAAATGCGATGACTAAGGCAAATTTTAAACGAGATTAGATAATGGTCTGAAATAGCTTCAGACTGTGGAATTATGACTAAGTTTTTATTTTTAATCCAAATGTTAACAACAAGTCGAGAGTGTGTCCACCACTATGAGTGGGTCCTATAACATTCTGATTAATTCCGACTGAATCTAGAATGGACACAACTGCTGCTCTTAAGGAGTCTTCCTGATTATCAAAATGAATATTAAAGTCTCCAACAATTAATGCTTTGTCTAAAGAAGTAGCTAGATTTGTAATGAAATCTGCAAATTCTATCAGAAAATCAGAGTAGGGCCCTGGGGGTCTATAAATAATAATTAGTGGAATTAACTGACTTGACCTGCTTTCAGACACTGAATATTTTATGTTGGTGTAGAGAACTTCAAATGTTTTACATTTGTGTTTAGTCTTTTGTGTGACGTTTAGATTATTATTATAAATAGCTGCTACTCCGCCTCCTCTGCCATTTAGACGGGGTTGGTGTATGTAACTATACCCAGGAGGACTCGCCTCATTTAATGCTACATATACTTCTCTGACACACCTGACTTCCTCACACAGTACCACAACTCCTCTCTCGGCCACCTGTCATACGCTTTCTCTAAATCCACAAATACACAATGCAACTCATTCTGGCCTTCTCTATACTTCTCCATCAACATTCTCCACTACTCTTTCCCATAACTTCATGGTGTGACTGATCAACTTTATTCCCCTGTAGTTACTGCAGGTCTGCACATCTTCTTTGTTCTTAAAGATTGGTACCAGCACACTCCTTCTCCATTCCTCACGCATCTTCTCACCTTCCAAAATCCTGTTAAATAATCTTGTCAAAAACTCCACTGCCATTTCACCTAAACATCCTCATGCTTCTACCGGTATGTCATCTGGTCCAACCGACTTTCCACTCTTCATCCTCTTAATTGCTGCTCTCACTTCCTCCTCACTAATCCTATTCCCTTCCTGCTTCACCAACTTCACACCATCCAACCTTCTCTCTCTCTGATTTTCCTCATTCATCAGCTGCTCAAAATACTCCCTCCATCTTCTCAACACACTCTCCTCACTAGTCAACACATTTCCATCTCCATCCTTTATTGCTCTAACTTGCAGCACATCCTTCCCAGCTCGGTCCCTCTGCCTGGCCAATCGGTATAAATCCTTTTCTCCTTCCTTAGTGTCCAACCTCTCATACAGCTCCTCATATGCCTTTTCCTTTCACCACATTCCTCTTTACCTGCTGCCCCATTTCCTTGTACTCCTGCCTATTTTTCTCATCATTCTGTCGATCCCAATTCTGTTTTACCAACCTCTATTTTCCTTATGCTCTCCTGCACTTCCTCATTCCACCACCATGTCTCTTTGTCTTCCTTTCTATTTCCAGATGCCACACCAAGTACTTTCTAGCTGTCTCCCTTATCACTTCTGCAGTAGTTGCCCAATCATCCAGCACCTCTTCAACACCACGAGCCCCTGTCTGACCGCTTCCCTGAATCTCACACTACAGTCTTCCTCCTTCAGTTTCCACCATCTTTTTCTTCTAACTTTCTTCACTCTCCTTCTCTTCTTCTTCACCCCTGCCAACACCTTACAGTCTCCAATCTCCTTCAGGTTGAATCTCCTACATAGAACATCCACCTGTGTGCACCTTCCTCCACACTTATACGTCACCCTATGATACTTCTTCTTCTTAAAATATGTGTTCACCACTGCCATTTCCATCCTTTTAGCAAAATCTACACACCATCTGCCCTTCCACATTCCTCTCCTTAAAGCCATACCTACCCATCACCTCCTCATCACCTCTATTCCCTTAACCTACATGCCCATTGAAATCCCCCCCAATCACCAATCTTTCATTCCTAGGTACCCCTTCTACCACTTTGTCTAAATCACTCCAGAATCTTTCCTTCTTCTCCATCTCACAACCCACTTGTGGAGCATAGGTACTGATGACATTTATCATCGCCCCTTCAACTTCCAGCTTTACGATCATCACCGTATTAGAAACTCTTTTCACTTCCACTACACTCTTACTGTACTCTTCGCTCAGAATCACCCCTACACCATTTCTCTTTCCATCTACACCATGATAGAACAGTTTAAACCCACCTCCAATGTTCCCGGCCTTACTCCCTTCCCACTTGGTCTCCTGAACACACAACATATCTACCTTTTTCGTCTCCATCATATCAGCTACCTCTCTCCCTTTACTAGTCATAGTACCAACATTTGAAGTGCCCACCCTTACCTCCACTCTCCTACTCTTCTTCTTTCCCTGCCATCTCTGTAGACATCTTTCTCCTCTCCTTCTCCTCCTTCAGCCAACAGTAGCCCAATTTCCACCAGTACCCTGTTGGCTAACGATACCTGTGGCGGTCGTTGGTAACCCGGGCCTCGACCGATCCAGTATAAATTTATCTTTCTTACTGGGTTAAGACATTCAATGTGCATAAAGGATAAAATCAAGAATTGGCACAGTAAAATAGCTGAGATCTCTTACTATAGATCTCTGACCTCAACTCTATTAAACACAATTAGGATGAATTGGAACACTGATTATACCCCAGGCCTGCACTCCACAAGCACTTCAAAGTCTAGTTTCTATAGCGCTTTTCACATTGGACATTGTCTTAAAACAGCTTTACAGAATTTAAAAATTAAAGTGAATGAGGTATGATGGCGAACTCTTTCCAGAACTCCCGTAAGCAGCGCAACATGGGAAAGTCATACAGGCACAGCCTTGGCCACGCCTGCCATGGCATCCAGCCCTAGAGTGGCTGGGAAAGTGAGGGAGAACCATAGGGACAGTGCTAAGTCTTAAGACACGACCAATCCACCTGGGCTTTGCTGAATTCTCCCAAATCTGCTGAGGATGGAGCCACCATTTCCCCGGTCTCAATCTCTGTCTCGACAGGAACCCCCAGATTCTAAACCACCATTGAAGGGGTCTTATGTGCAGGAGGCCAAGTGGAATCACATTGGGCGCTGTTGCCATAAGCCTGAGCAGTCTCTGGAACTGCTTGACAGTAACTGACTGCCCTTCCTGACCTTCCTAATGGCTGTAAGGATGGACGCAATGCGGGCAGGTGAAAGCTGCACATACAAAGGGTCGAGTCTCATTTGACACCTAGATAAGTGGTTCTCTGTAATACAGAAAGCACATTTTTTCTTGGCATTCAGCTAAAACCCCAGTGCCCAGTGTATGTGAGCGAGAGTGAAATCTTGATGCTGGACCGCTAACTGCTCTGATCGAGCTAATATCTACCAATCGTGAAGGTGCGGGGTGAGAGAGCATGGCCAAACGGAAGAACCTGGTATTGGTAAACTTCACCCCCTGAAAGCAAACCTCACGAACTTTCTGTAAGAAGGAAAGATGGATACATGAAAGTATGCATCCTTTAGATCTACTGTGACAAACCAGTTGAGGCAGCGGGGAGAAGGCCGAGTGCCGGTTTGTGAATGAAGGGCGGGGCCGGGGGCAGAAAAGCAGTAAGAATGAAACACAGGAGCAAGAGAAGGGCGCTGGATGGTGTCTGCGAGCTATGTGTGTGCAAGTATGCGTGTGTGTAGTCCTGTGAAATGCTCCAATAAACTGAACTGTTCAGAACTGGTCATTGTCCTGAGAGTGTTCCTTCCTCTGAAAATTCTGCTCTCCTACACTGGTGCCAAAACCCGGGAAGGAATGCAGGACCAACCGCCATGGAATCGTCCCTACTGGGTGAGCTGGTGAAGGCGCTCTCTGAGCTCCAGCAGACCCGACACCAAGCCCTCCTTCAAGTTCCGAACAGGAACATCGGTTCCAGGAGCTGATCCATCCCTAGGTGGAGGAACGGGAGGTGTTCTGCAGAGAGCTGGGCAGTCGAGAAACTCCCGCTGCCGCCCCGACACCTATGGCCAGCGTCCCACTAAAAAAGATGGGCCACTTGGTAGCATACCCAGGGGCTGGCGAGTCTCCTGGGAATACTTCCAACTCTCTCTCTCTCTCAGTTCATCTGTCACTTCCCGCTCTCCTCCCATTCCCCTCCTATGGGCTAATCCACCCCATAGCTGATGGCGATGCGAAACCCCTGCTGATGCGAACCCCTCCCCCCCAGGGACTCCCCCTGTCCCTGTGGAAAGATCCGATAGGATAAGCCATAGTGGACCCTTTTGTGGCCCTAAAAGCTCCTGGACCTCTTGGGATCCCCACGTCTGACACAGACATGGTGAGGCATACGCCTTACCCTCCAGCGCTGACTTTTTACGAAGGGGCTTGGTGGGCAGTGTTGGGGTCTTAAGGGGTGATGCGACACCCGGAGAGAGATAGCTGTCCAGCGTAACTGGTAACTTTCAGTCACACTATGTTAGGGACAACGAAGAAGGTGGGCCGAATATGGCTTAAGCATGGAGCTAGACACCTCGGGTTGCTGGTCTGGAAAAAAGGCAGACCCTAACACGGAGGTTGTGACGTAGGTGCAGAAAGCGTTTACTGGAACCAGCGCCCCGCTCCGCCTCAGCGAGCGGGGCCAGAAATACGAGGAGTAAAAGCTACCCCCCTCAAAGAGTGCTCTCTGGGAGTGGAGCGTTTCCATAGACATGCGAGCAGAATGTGCACAGCTCAATGAGTGTGCCGCAATATGCGCAGATCATGCACAGAATGTGCAGAGAATCTGCACCAAAAGTGCGCAGTCGACTCCCTCGGGAACCGACAGAACATGCTCCGCCCTCATAGGCCAGCCACAACTTTTATAGCTCCTCGAAGCCTAGCTCGCAAAGCATGCCAAGTCTGAAACATTTGTTTGTTTGTTATTCAGAGCTAGATTGTGCAAATGGCACGCTGTCCATGGCACCATTTTAGGTTGATGGCCGCTGCAGCTCTGATTAATGGTACTATGGCTTCCTCTGTGCCTCCTAAATACTGCTGCATTTTTGTTTTGACAGATATTTTGTTGGTCTTTGATATTACTGTATACTTTTCCAGCTTTGTAAAGTCTCCCAATCATAATAATAAGTCCCCTGGGAGTTCTATTGTCTAAAGTGAGCAAGAAGGTTTTCACTAATACTGAATATATAAAGAAAATAGAGTAAAAAATAACATTACCTCAACATCAAATCATTTCTAATAAGAACATTCAGAGAATTGAAGCAGCAGTCAGGAGAACCTGAACCAAATTTTTTAATACAACAGAAGTTAATCAACCCTAGTTCAATATCGCTTAAAATGTCAATTGATTCAAAATTTAATTACCTCAAATAAATGTATAATTTCTAAGAATAAAAAGTCGAACTTGTTCCACTTCAGGAACAAATACTTTAGAAAGACTTTATTGAAAATACAGGCCCTGAAGTAGAACAATTACACCTGTGATCACTGACAAACAAGTTAGAAAATCTGATAAATTAGGCATAATTAAGTATATCTGTAAATTCGTAGGCAAACTACACGAACATGGTTCTAAAATTATCTGTGAACGGCAGAACCTTCTCAATTTTGGACCTGTGTTTGTGTGAATATAGAGAAGAATCGAGGATCCAGTTCTGTCTCACAGTGCCACCGTGTGGACAGCAATGAAACTCTAGGTATGTGGTGCAGCCTGGCATGTGTTCAACCAGGGGCAAAAACCCTTTAAAATTAATTTGGTCGAGTTCCCAAATCAGCATGATTGATCAAGAACACCAATAGTCAGAAGAAAAGTATCTGATATGCTTTCAGAAGGCAACTACATTGAACTGAATGGCAACATTATATTACAAGAAGTCATTATTACAGATTTGTAGGTAGTTTACATGCAATCAGTTCAGCCCAAAGGTTTTTACTGGGTTTAGATTTGTAAAAAGTTGCAGTAGCTCAGTGGTTAAGGCTCCTTAAGTGGTTGTTGACTTCAGAAGGACAAAAAAATGACCAATCCCCACAGAACATCAACGGCTTCTCCATGGAGATTGTGATGAGCACTAAATTATTTGGTTTTTATGTGGTGCATAAAATCATCTGGTCCCTCAACACCAGCTCCATAACAAGGAAAGCCACCGTAGAAGGTTGTGAGGATGTGCGTTGAAAGGTGTTCTGTCCTCAGCTTTCGCAATACGTAGAGACGCTTTTGGACTTTCCTTGTTATGGAGCTGGTGTTGAGGGACCAGATGAAGATGAAGATGAAGATGAAGAATTTTGTGCTTTTCACAATCTTCATGAAGGAGCCGTTGATGTTCAGTGCATGTTCAGCTGCATCACTGCCTGGATTGGGAATTGCACCATCTCGGATTGCAAGACCCTGCATCGTGGCTGATCACACACACAACTCACACACACTCTTCACTCTCCTGCCATCTGGAAAGAGGTACAGGAGCATTTGGGCCTCACATTTAGACTGTGTAGTAGTTTCTTTCCACAAGCCATCAGATTCCTCAACATGAAGGGACTGGACTGACACAAACACACACACACACACACACACACACACACACACACATCAGAGGCAAAAAATCAAAACAAAACTTTTTGCACAAAATTGCTGTTTGTTTGTACATCAAACCGAATGTTTACATATACAGTATTTATTTATTTATTTATTTATTAATTTTTATTGATTTTATATACAGACGATCCACCTGCACACCTGTGCACAACTGTGTTTACTATTTTTGCACATGTGCATTTTGTGTCATTAGTTTTAGAGTTCTGTGTAGTTCCGAGTTCCTTTTGTTAATTTATGTTGTCTGATGTAGCACCTTGGTCCTCCTCCTTGTTTTACTGTGTACTGTACTGTATATGGTTGGCATGACAATAAAGACAACTTGACTTGACTTGACTTGAAGACTAGAAATGTTGGCAAGGGAATGTTGACTAACTCATGGTAACCAGGCGCAGCAGAAATTCCTCATGTTTTTCAGGACAATAAGGCGAAAAATAATCTTTATTTGTAGCAGAAGAAAATATAGTCGAAGATTTGAATTGTATGCAGGTTGAGGAACAGGTCTATTGCAGCTTACACTGTGGTTACAAACTGTTATGGACAGAGCTCTGTTTAGTGGTCTGACATGTGTATTAGGAATGTATAGTAGGAAGAAGAAAACAATGGATGGCTCTATGACTGTCATTTATTGTTTGTTGAAAGGTCGAACACTGCTCACATTTAACCAGGTATACAAGTGATTCTCCTCTGGTTGGAAGAGGTGGTCAACATCTGCAATGTTTTTATGATGTGTCATGTACATGAACATTATGCTTTCTCGGAAGAAAGCAATTCTTTTATTGTCTTTGTGTTGTGTGTAAGCCCCAAGAATTTGTGCTAATAAACATTAGTTTTTCAGTAAGCCTGTAACACATAACCACACATCCCCCTTCTGTGGAATGCAAGGAATTCTTGCCACTTGCCACACTCCATGTAAAATGCTAATACCTACTGTATATAGCAGGGGCGATTCTAGGATTTTTTTTAATGGGGTGACACAGGGGGGATCGAGAACCAGTCAGTGGGGGATCATTAGAAAAGTCATGTGTATGTACAAGTAAAATATACTGTTCTTGGACATTGCAAAGGAAAAAAAAAAAAAAGAATACCACGAATAAAAAAAAATGTTTGTTTATTCAATGCAAACAGGTATTAACTATTTTACATCTTAAAATTCCAAATGCATAACACAACTAAGCACAAACTCTAGGGAGCTTTCAACATACGTTAACATATTTATATATATATATATATATATATATATATATATATATATATATATATATATATATATATATATATATATCAGAGCGGGAGATTTTAAATGCACCAAAATTTTATACTATAATTAGTCTGCTGTTCAGGGGGTCACAAGATGGGGTGAGCATTTTTTGTGGGGGGCTTTTGCCACCCCGTGCCACCCCTTTAGACATGCCCCTGATATACAGTAACTGTCAAAACTATAGAAACACCTGGTATTTGAATGTATATGAGGCACATGATTGTTCCTTTTGTTTATAAGTAAATGCACAAGATTTGGACAGTGAACACCTGGAAGAATTAATGTAAGATGGAATACAGGAGAGAAGATGTTAGCAGGAGGTTGAAGACTTATTCTGGGTGAAAGAAATTCTAAATCAACATGGCTCCTGTTCCATACTTCATCACCATGCAATTCCATCGAGACTGCAGAAAAGCAGAACCGACTTCAACATACAACAAGATAATGACCTGAAGAATACATCCAAGCTCTGTAAGGGTTATTGCCCTGCCCAGTCACCGCACCTAAATCCTGTTGAACCGCTCTAGAATAAACTGGATCGTAAGGTCTGAAAGAAATCTCCAACTAGCAAAGAACACCTTTGGCAAATTTTATATGCATGGGAAAGTATTTCACCTGTATGTTTGAACTGCCGGATGCCGGAAAGCTATTTTTTAGGCAGAATTATTCAATGAAAATAAATTATTACATTCCACATTTCGTCACAATTTGCTCTTATAATTCCCCTCACACTTCTAGTAAGATGTTCCACTAGATTTTGGATATTTGTGATTATCAGCCACAAGGGTGTTGTGAAAAGCAGGTACTGATGTAAGTGAGGAGGCCTGGGGTGCAGTCAGCATTTCATATCATCCCAAAGGTGTTCAGTAAGCATGAGATCAGAGCTCTAGAGCAGGCCATTCAAGATCCTCCTCTACAAGGCAGGTAAACCAGATCTTCAAGGAGAAGGTTTGGGTTTCCGATTTCAAGTAAATGCAAAAATTTTTGGGAATTATCTAAATTACAATTGAGTGCCTCCAGCTTTGTGGTAACAGTTTGGAAAAGAAACACATACAACAGGAAAGGTCAGGTGACCCAATTACAGTTTGCAATAAAGTATATATATATATATATATATATATATATATATATATATATATATATATATATATATATATATATATATATCATAGTGTAGGTCTTTCAATATTTTCATTGTATATTAAAAATCATTTAAGTAAAAATAAATTGTAACTAAATAAAATAAAATAAAACCAGAAATATGAACCTGTGTAATAAAGAGCAAATAATAAAATAACGGGCTGAAACACACTGTAGCAAGATTGGTCGCTATTTAATCTCCAAACGGGTTTTTATTGAGTGTAGTGCACTTCGCCGACTGTAGAAGTGCGTTATTTGGTGCACTAGATAGGGCACAGAAGTAGTCAGTAGGTAGTGATATGGGACTTTTAGGGGGGATGTGAGTTGCTCCGAAAAGTTGTGGAAGAAGCGCCACTGACGCATCGAGGAACGCCGAGTGGTCGCGACAATTCATGTGTTTCATGAACTCCTAACTGTGTAGCTCATATTAAGACTTTTCCCCCCGTAGCAGCCGTTTTAATAAAGTATCTAAACTTATCTTGTAAAGTGAAGTTCATTAAGACTTTGTGCTTTCACAAGTCCAACCCCGGACCTCCTCGGACGTTTAAGACTGCAATAAAGCGGTGAGTTATTTCCCATTACAAACAAACAAACAAATAAAGAACCAAAAACATTTTTATAGTCAGTCTGGGCATGCTTATTTTCTTAAAGTCCTTATGTGGAAGGCATTTCCATTGACTTATAACAACTTACAATGCTTTATGAATTGAAAAAAAAAAAAAAAGTCATATTTTTTTTCCTCTGGATGTGTTTGAGGGAGTCACGTGACCAGGCAGCTCATATTACTTGTTTTGCAAAGCTCTTGAATGTGAATCGTGTGTACTATAGATCATAAGAAAAAATTTTAATATGTATTATTTTCACGTCAAATGTAACACAAATGTCATCTCTCTCTCTCTCTCTCTCTCTCTTTTTATATATATATATATATATATATATATATATATATATATATATATATGTGTGTGTAGATAGACAGATAGATAGATAAAATATGCATGCAATTTTTTTTAAGGATGCAAACAATCAGTCCTGATCTTTCTTGAGAAGGAAAACCCTGTGCCATCCCTTCATGGCCTGGAGTCACAGCACAAACACTGAGTTGCGTCTAAAAGCTCTTTGGATCAGTGCAGCCCTCCACCCGTCATTTTCAAGGTGCCAGTCTTGAAATAGAGATCACTTGCTTTTCTTAGCCGCATGCTGGGGGTGATGTAAGTGATCTCGCTAAAACAGGCTGAGTCTGGCTTGTGCACACAAACACTGCTCTGTGGCTGTGAGGCCGAGCGTGAAGACCTCGTGAAGAGTTTTCCTTGTGTATTGTGATGTTCTGCTGCTTCTGTGTGCACGACCGGATCGACAGACCCTCGTGTGCACGGATTTCTCATAATATAGGCGATCGATCAGATCAAATCTGTCACTTATTAACTGAATTTGTTTACCACATCGAATTAGTCCAGTGGTGACGTGCATTAAGCTCTAACTGTATCTTACTGAATATTCCTGAGTGTTTAATGAGCAGTAGCTATCGTTTCCATCATTTCATTATTCTTTGATGCCTTGGTTGTAATTCGGTTGTTTATTGTGCATGTGTACACCATATACACAAAAGTTTCGGGACAACTGACTTTTCCAGCCATGTGTATACTTTAATTAGTATATATTGAATAATTAGATTATAGTACAAGGATTAAAGGCATTACTGTAAGAACCAGACCAAAATGTTTCCTATTTATAGCAATTTAAATTAATTAGACTGTTAAGGATTCCTGTCTGATTCTCCCAGCTTGTTTTTCAGTAACTGAGATTTTTTTTTGAGATATTTGATCTGTAAATATAGTCAAATTAGTTTGTGGCACATGTAATAATAGATATCAGATAGATACTCATAAAAGATATCATTCGAATTTGATTGACATATGAATCTTTTCTCTGTGGGTTGCCAGGACAGCATGGAGTAAGCAGGAATCATTTACGAGGTCTACACTGTAATTTATTTTGCTCGGTTTCACAAGCGCTCTCTCACACTTGGATTCTCCTGAGTGTAAAATGATTGCGTGTCATCCATGCGTTGTAATTAATCTGTCTAGTAGAAGATTGCCAGATTGTGGACGTCACACCTACATCCCATTCCAACCCATTTAGTCCTGTCCTTGCTGTTATAAACACTTCCACTGTGTGTTTGTTTTTTTGGAAATGCCAAGGTTTTGGAGTGTGGATGTGGGGATTTCTGGAATCAGCCACGAGTGTATTAGTGAGGTCATGCACTGATATATCTGTTGATCACTTTGTGTGTCTTCGTGGCTCGCTACACACACACACACACAGACACCGTCATGCCAGAGCAGGTTTGGACCTTTTAGTTTCGGAGAAAGGCAACTGTAAATCTACAGCGTACAAGGACATTTTATACAATGGTGAGCTTTCAGGTGTCCACGTATTTTTGGTCATATGATGTATAATTAGTGTCAAATACAGCCATAACATAAAAAAATTGACATGTAATTGTTTATCTCTTTGCAATGGCATTTGGTAAGGAGTGAGACATATTTGGCAGCTAGTGAACAGTCAGTTCTCGGAGTTGATGTGTTGGAAGCTGGATTTACGATTTGAACAAATTTGACAAGGGCTGGTAAGTGATTGCTAATAGATGACTTAATCAGAGGATCTCCATTATATACAGTGGTTAGTACCTACCAGGCGTAGTCCAGGACCGGTGATACGTGTAACCAGCAAAGGCTAGCGTGTCGGGTCAGATCCCACAACAGAGCTACTGTATCAGAATCAGGTTTATTGGCCAAGTGTGTTGACGCACACAAGGAATTTAGTTCCAGCTGTTAGTGACTCTCAAAAGTACAGACATAAATAAAAACTCTACATTCCACTTGGACTACACAAGACAAAACCGACAAGACAAAAACGGACTATACAAGACAATCCAGACAATGTGAGACAATATAGACAGTATGAGTATTAAATAGGAATACAGAGTATATGACAGATCAGCGATGTATATAAAGTGTAAGTGCACGGTAGTGCTAATAACAGTATTGTGTTTCAGGTATGATAAAGAGTTTACTTTAGAACTTTGAACAATATACAGCAGCAATAGTGTGTGTAACATATATGGATGATGTGATGGCTGACAGTTATTATTAATGAGGCTGATTGCCTGGGGAAAGAAACTGTTCTTGTGTCTGGCGGTTTTGGTAAACAAAGTTCTGTAGCGCTGCCAAAAGGGAGGAGCTGAAAGATGTTGTGTCCAGGGTGCGAAGAGTCAGTAGTGATTTTTGCTGCTCGGTTACAGGTGCTTGTATAGTTCAAGCAGGGGAACACCAATGATCTTTTCTGCTGTTTTAACAGTGGTGGTGTTTGTTTCTGTCCTGTTTTGTTGCTGCTCCAAACCAGATAGTGATGGATGTGCACAGGACTGATTAAATGACGGCAGTGTAGATCTCCTGTGGCAGACCATACTTCCTTAATTGGCATAGAAAGTACATCCTCTGCTGGGGGTCCAGCAGCTGTTTTGTCCCCTTCTTTAGGTGGGCCAATACCAGCTGCTCAAAGGTCTTCATGACGACAGCTGTGAGAGCGACAGGCCTGTTGTCATTCAGTACAGTAATGGAGGGTTTCTTGGGAACCGGGACAATTGTGGAGAGTTTAAAGCAGGAGGGGACCCCACACAGCTCCAGTGATCTGTTGAAGATATAGGTGAAGATAGGAGCCAGTTAGTCAGCACATGCTTTGAGACAGGAGGCGGCCGGGAGCGTTCCTCGTCTTCTGTTTTGGAAAGAGCCGATTTTCATTCTCTTCACAAAGCGTGAGCGCAACTTGAGTGCTGGAAGTTGTTAGAGGGGTTCCCAAAGGTGCGATGGGGCAAACAGTGGGCTGTGTTGGATGAGAGGTGTGAAGATATTTGTTTTCAAACCTGGAGTAGAAGTTGTTGAGATCATCAGCCAGGTATTTGTGTGCTTCAGTGGGGAGGGGGTGATCTCCTGTAGTTTGTGATATCTCGCAGGCCTTTTCACACTGACGCAGGATCGTTAGCTGAAAACCTGCTTTTCAGAGTAGCTTCTTTTGGCTTTTCTGATCTCTCTTGTCAGTAGGTTCTTGGCCTGCTTGTGCAGTGCTTTGTCCTCCCCTCTGTGGGCATCTTCCTTGGCATGTCAAAGTTTTGGCATGTAACTCGATTTGCTGAACAAACAGGAAACCAGTCAGGTGAAAACACCCACAGTGGCCCCATGTGCATTCGTTCACTAAGAACTGGTTACATGATCATATTTTCCATTAAAGAGGAATTTAAATATACAAGAGAAAATAGGACGGGTCTCCTAAAATAAACGTCATTTGTTTCTTTTTTGGAACATTTTTATTGCTGAAATTGCAATCTTTGAAAACTAAACCCATTTAGTGTATTTATTTGCCATATTACATCAAAATGCAAATATATAAATACATTTTTAAAAATCGTCAATAAAAAGATACAACCAATTTCATATTCCTATCCAAAAGGTAAATGTGTAAATGCTTTCTTTATGTTTCAGTTTCCCAAACTTTAAAGTTTTGTCATGGTTTTTGTCTTTTTTGGCCTGAACAGCACTTTCCACACAAAGGTTGTGGATTTATATAAAAATAAATAAATAAATAAATAAAGAACAAACATGATGGGAGAAAGTGCGCAACTCTGAACCGTGCGAATGCACAACGCGGAAACACAGTGTGCAACCTTTGTGTGGAACCATGTTTATAAATGAGACCCCAGTGCACTATATATATAATATATATTTACAGTGGAATCCGCTTATCTCGCACTCGGTTACCTCGACAACCCTATTAAGTTGACGTTTTTGAAGTGGAACCGCCAAATTCTCGCTTTTTCTAAGCATTTTTTATCGGTTATGTCGACTTTTTTTATGTCGCCGAACCCTAATATCTCGAGCACAAGGGGGGAAAAATTTGCCATTTAACGTCGGTTATCTCGGTGCAGCCGCAGAAGAACTCGCGAAAGTGGAGGAAAAATCAAGTCTTACAGCTGCTACAGGTGTTGTATTGTATACTGGTGAATCTCTGCTGTTAGTTAGTGCTAATGTTCGTAGTGTTAGTAGGGGCGCGGCGCGGCGCGGCTTTGGGAAGAAAAGAGCAGCCGTTGAGAGAGTGCCGGTGGGAAGACACGTACCGGGATACGCATGCGCGATAACAACGACCGCCGTGAACCAACATATACCAACAATAACGGACAGTGAGAGTGTGGAAGTTTAAATAGGAGCTGGTGATGATGATAAACGAGCAGCATATGTGCGCGATTGAAGCCGGGAGCTTCAGAGAAAGCGGCCGAAAAGGCACCTGCCACGCTGAAGGGGGCGTGGCAGGTGGATTCATGACAGAGAAACATGTACTGTATGTATTTTTATAGCATGCCTTCATCAAACAAATCGCGGCAACGCTGTTGTGTAAAAAAAACCTTCAAAAACACGTGCATGCACATTCTCATTTATTAACGCACATCATGTACATAAAGAAATTTCAAGCACGTTAATATATTGCCGCCATTTTGATTTTCGTTTATCTCGATCATCGGTTACCTCGATGCTTTTTGGCGACCCCCTAGGACATCGACATAACCGGGTTCCACTGTATATATATAATCTTACACAGTAACCCCCTCTTGACCATGGCTCGAATCTCACATCCCCAGTCTTTCGCGGAATTGTGTTTGCCACATAACTAATTTGTTTGGCTGGTTTTCCCAGTCTCTCGGGAAAGCGCGATGAACACAAAAAACTTATAGGGAATTTTTTTTTATGTTGAAATAAGGACATTTCGTAATACAAATATTATTATTAGTTATAAAATGAAGTAAAATGTTAATACAGTACAGTACAGAAACTATGTATAGGCTACTACAGAACTGTATACTGTACGGTACATGTACTCTATAAATATACTCGCTATATTCTTGTTTTCTGTGTGTGTTTAAAGTGTGTGGGAGGATAATTTACGGCTTAACAAAAAAAAAATATATATATAACCCTAACCCTAACCCTAACCCAGATGCAATGCAAAATATAAATTTTCTTGTTTTTTTGAATAATGCAGTTTTTTATTATTAACATTTGTGAACATTTTTTAAAATATTTTTATAAAAAAAAGTTGATGATGAAATATACATTAGATATATTGATATTTTATAAAATAAATATTTAAAAAATAGAATATAGATTATAGAATAATTGAAATTATAAATATATAAAATAAATATAGAATAATTGAAATTAATGTCCAAAGTAAAGTAAGTAATCGAATTATTATTAAATATTTTACATTCGTTAGACCTCATTTGGGTCATTCAGATGTGTGTTTGTGTGTGTTTTCTATTGGATATTTATTATTCTGAAGGTATGTTGTATGTAACTGTTCTACTTATTTCAGCATTCTTTAACATAAGTCTTTATTCTTTCCATCCTTCATTCATTCACGCCCTCGATATGTGGAACTATCAGGATTTTCTCCTTTTAAGAGAAATTCTTTAGCAAACACTGAAGAATCCATATCGCTTAGTCTTAAAACGATGCAATACGATGCAGTATTTCTGGCAGAAGCCACAGTGACACTGCCCTAACTCTAGTTTTTCTTTTATACCCCTGGCACTGTTGTGCATGTTCTCAAGTTTAATAACATAAAAAATAAATAATGCGCCCAAAATGCGAGGCAGAGACTAAACAACGTGTGGTCCGCCACTTAATGCGTTCCTGATTGCCTGTTTGCGCGTTAGTTAAATAGCCATGTTTGGTTCTTCCAGTTCCCCAGTTCACTCCATATGAAAAGTGTATTTTACTTCTGCATGGAAGCACTGCATGTGTCAACAGGCCATTTAGTAGTAATGTTATCTGTCACCTGAACTGTATATTAATAAGTACGATTTATTTCTAACAAGTTTGATCTAGTTTTATTCGTGCAGTAGGTTTGAGTGAAATGTACTGGAAAGGAAAATTGCTTGGTAAATTGAATGAGAACAATATTTGGCGCCAACATTAAGAGTTTGGGTCTGGAAATTATTTATTGTTAATTTAATAGCAATGCGAGAACGAATTTGAAAAACGGTGAGAATAAGTCGAAATTACCAGTTTATCGTATGAATCTAGAACACGTTGGAAACCCGGCTGGCGTCGAGTGTTTCGATGTTCCGAATCATCCTAATAATCTCTTGTGAAACAACATGTTTCCTTTGAAAGCAGCACGCGGATGTAAACATTGATATATTAAAAGGCGAAGAATTCTAACCTAAAATCCATTTTAACCAAATGCTCAACATCCATTTTTCTCAATTTCTGCGAATTTGTTTGCGAAATATTTCCACTTTATTATATTTATATAGTTTGGCTTTTTTTTCCCTTTGTATATTACTATTTATTCTCAAACTATTTTACATTTATTCTTGTAATTTCGACTTGATTCAAGTAACGTTTTTCTCAAAATATTGCGACTATAGACTTATATTGCTACAAGTTAATTTTTGTGATCTTTTTAAAAAATTTTTTAGATGTGCCACTAAAACGTCTTTGTTGTTAATGAGTTTTTTATTTGTTATTTTTTTATTTATTATTTATTTTTTTATTTTTTGCAAAATCATTGTTTCCCTCCAGGGCAAAATTTCCCCCTGCTGTATTGTACATTTCTTTATTCAGCAGCAGCAGTATATAATCTTGGCTAATTGTACAGGTGGGTGTGTTTGTGTGTGTGTGTGCTTCTGTCTCTCTCTTTTTCCCTCTCTCTCCCCCTCTCTCTCTTTCTTTCTCTCGCTCACACACACTCAATCTCTCACACACTCTTGTTTTCCAGGCGAATATGGAGCTCTCTTTGGTAGCGCTGCTCTGTTTTTCCAACCTTGCTTCAGTTTTGGGTGAGTGCTCCTTTTTCAATGTCTTCATTTGTTTGGATTCGCCGTTCACTTTGTGCCGAAGCTGGTAGAAAACGCGACTTTCTCAAATCCTCTTCCATTGCGAGCTAAAAGCATTTCCGAACTCGCTTTTTCGGTCCAGCGTAACCTGTTTTCAAGCATGTAGCCCAGAGGGATAATGTAGAGAAGATGCAAAACGCAGCATCTGTCTCTGTCTCCACTAGTTGAAAAGAGTGTTACACGGAGCAAGCCTGGGGTTAATCACACCATAAATGGTGATGGTGATGGCCCAGGAAAAAAAACCAAGTCCCTTTATTTCAGAACTGGGATTAATCAGGAGTCTAGGAGAGACACTGTAACAACAGGACTTTTCTGGCTTGTGTGTTTGTGTGAGTGTGTGTACAGGCTCAGCATTTGGCAGGGAGATGCCAGGTAAGTGAGTTGAGGCTTAGACGAGTGCAAGGAATGTGTGTCCTCTCCAACTGTTGTTTTTTTTTGGGGGGGCAAAGCTTTGATTGGTATCTAAAATTTCTTGCTGTGAGATATGCTCTTCTGCAGGCTACACTAAAATGGCTGCATGATTAATGACTGTAATGCATAAAAAGTTGAACAAGTTGCAGCACCGTGCTTACGTCAAGCTTACGTGCTTACAGATGGAAAAAACAAACCAAAAAAAACCTTAAATCGCCGGCTACCGGCTGTGGCGTCGTTTCAAAAGTCGCAAGAAAGTGTCAAATTTGATCATCACACCCACCCTCAAATTCTTGTGCAGGAAATGATGAGAAAGAAAGCAGCGTTTTTTTTGTTTAGTTTTTTTTGTTGTTGTTTTTTTCCCCCAGTAAATATCTGCACAGGTTTTCCGTGTTTTCCAGTGTGGATCCACCTTGTGTCTTAGTATCCACTTAGACCCTGATCAGGACAAAGCGTACGAAAAAAAAAAAAGTAACACAGCCATGGTGTATCTTATCTCATTTGTTTTTTTATCAGTTCAGGGCTTTGCTCGAGTGGCATCTTGGCCGTACCGGGATTTGAACTCTTGACCTTCTGATCCGAAGTCCAGTGTCTTAACCACTGAGCTTTTACTTCCTAACCTGACCTAAGAATGTCTCATCGATGGACAGAAAGACTCATTCGTTCAGTTTATTCCTCAAAGAACAGCTTAGTGAGGCTCAGATGAAGGGGGGAATCAGGCATGGCTCCTGCTTAGTTGGAATGAAAACCTGCTTGGTCTCATTGAGCATTGAGCAAGATTAGACACCCTGGCATTAGCTTTGGACTTAATTAGCACTAACATTACAGAAAAAGGTTAGAGTTATTCAATTTCTTATTATCATGGATTCGGGCAGTGCAGTGTAATAGGCGACCTTAATGCGCACCCCAGTGTTTTGAGAGATTCTTGAGAGTAAGCCGACGCAAATGCAATACACACACAAAAAAAAACCACCGAGAAGTTCGCAGTTACCACCGTGTGGTTCGAACGCTTCTTGGTTCCCTTTAACAAACGGCCCTTTCATTAGCTTAGGGATAAAAACAAGGATTCATATTTCCTCCCTGCGTCTCCGGAGTCTGCTTTTGGGGAAAGACGTCGTGTCGAGAGCGGCCGTGTCCTCGGTTTTATTATCCGCACGTTCCCATGGCAATGATGGCAAAGACTCGTGTGCCGACACGGGGACATTTTCTTGGCCCTCGCGAGGCAAAGATCTTTTGTTGTGCAAAATAAACTTTTCACAAAGACAAGAACTGAAAGACATAAAAAGACTTCCTTTTGTAGTCATGGGAGTAATAAACCTACATTAATAAATGGATTGCTCGGATTTCATTCATGTGCGTTTGTGAGTGTGTGAGAGAGTTTGAGGGAGTGTGTGTGCGTGCGTGTGTGTGTGTGTGTGCGCGCGTGTGTGTGCGTGCATGTGTTTTGTGCATGGGAATGCACAAGTGTTACATAAGCCTAAATACAGGCTTTTTTTTTTTGGGCGTTTTTTTATTTTTTTATTTAGTACTTTGAAACCAACTTTTATCACGACGACATCTTGATTTATTCAATTTGCATTTGTTAGTTCCACAATTTACACTGCATTACATTATTTTTGTGTTTTTTTGTTTGTTTGGTTTTTTTTTGTAATAATTTCCTGTTTGCTTTCTCTCTCCAGCTTCTACAATGGACGATGGCAAGGGTAAGAATTATTTTATTTAATTAATTAATTAATTAATTAATTTATTTTTTCGCCTTGCATACACTTATAATCTCATGTTAATTTGCCGTTAGACATGACTGTGAAAACCTCCAGGCCAGCATTAGCTTTGTTTGATGTAAAACAGAAGGTTTGAGCCACAAGTAGGAAGGGAAACTGTTTGTGAAGCTCCTCTGCTAGGGAGCTGTAATTCCTGCAGTGCATTCCGATAGAGCAAACATTCTCTAGTGTGGCAGAAACAATGTGCGGCAGAAACTGCTCACTGGGTAGCTGTTAAGAGCCACAGCCGAAGAACCACTCTGAGTAGCTTGACATCACAGTATCGAAGCTGTTGCAGAGACATTGTCCTTCACCAAAATGATCTCTGTACAAACCTCTCTGTTTCTTCTAAAGTCTTTTCGCATTTATTTCTCGTTCCAGATTTTGATGACCCCTTTCATTATGGTAAGTGGAGGGAGATGTTGATCTACTTAGATGATGTAGGTTGGAGAGAGAAAAAAACAGAATGGAGGAAATGGATGAGTTTTGGATGGACAGTGAACGAGTGCTGAAGGAGGTGTGCACCGCATCACGGTCGCTAGACCGCCTTCAGTGTTGTCTACTGCTTTGATTGCATAAATAATACATTCGGAAGACTGAGTTTGATTTGTGACTTGTTTAAGACCCCCCGCCCTTACCCCTCATTTAGGAAACATCTGGAAAGGTCAGAGGGCGTTTGTGTTTTTGCTGTGTTTGCTGAAGTAGATGGAAAAAGTACACCCTAGGGGGCAGGCTTTTCCACAGCAAGCCAGAGAACCTTAATCTTTGCCCTATGGCTGTTTGAAAATTTTTAAATCATGCAAAAAACCAAACAAAAAAACCTTTTCTTTTTTTGTAATCGTCAGACAATTCCAGTGAAAGGATCTCCAAAAGTGTTTTTTTTTTTTTTCGTGTCAGTAAAGGATTTCAGGGATGAAATCAAGCATCATGAGATGAAAAATGTCTTCCACCTTCCATTGTTCAGAATGCTGAGCAAACCTGTTATCATCATCATCATCAGTCTATGTTCTACTAATATGGATCATAAAGAAAAAGACACTGACCATGGATAACATTGGAATATATTCGCAGCCTGCACCGCACTGCTGTTTCTTGCTGTCTTTGGAAATATGACATTGTAAGCATAATGTTGAATTGGCTTATCATAATCATAAAGTGTCCACAGATTCATCATAGAAGCTCATTCATAATAATGCAGTGGCCACCGCAGTGAGGTGCGACCTCAACAAACAGTAGTTTAGCCCTCCTGTAATCTCCCACAGCCAGAAGAGTTGGCGACGTGATAATGATGGGTCGGTTAAGCATGTGGTGCTTTATCACCAAACGCCAGTCTTATAGTTTCTAACGTCACTGCTTTGTTCAGACATACAGTACTTAACTTTATATCTGGAGGTCAACCTAGCTGTTTAGCTCCAAAATACTGTGGCTCCTGTATTGAGATTGCACTGGAGGGCACAGTGAACAGGACAGGTATGTAAAGATGCTGTTGTGTGTCACCAAGAAGATCAATGAACCACTTATCTGCATACTTTGCATAAGTTTTAAAAAATGTGGGGAAAATGTTTATTCATGGACCATTCATATAATATAATGCTTAATACAGTGAGGAAAATAAGTATTTGAACACCCTGCTATTTTGCAAGTTCTCCCAGTTAGAAATCATGGAGGGGTCTGAAATTGTCATCGTAGGTGCATGTCCACTGTGAGAGACATAATCTAAAAAAAAAAATCCAGAAATCACAATGTATGATTTTTTTAACTATTTATTTGTATGATACAGCTGCAAAAAAGTATTTGAACACCTAAAAAAGTCAATGTTAATATTTGGCCTTTGTTTGCAATTACAGAGGTCAAACGTTTCCTGTAGTTTTTCACCAGGTTTGCACACACTGTAGGAGGGATTTTGGCCCACTCCTCCACACAGATCTTCTCTAGATCAGTCAGGTTTCTGGCCTGTCGCTGAGAAACACAGAGTTTGAGCTCCCTCCAAAGATTCAAAATCTCGCAATAAATGGCCCCGGTCATCCTCTCCTTAATACAGTGCAGTCGCCCTGTCCCATGTGCAGAAAAACACCCCCAAAGCATGATGCTACCACCGCCATGCTTCACAGTAGGGATGGTGTTCTTGGGATGGTACTCATCATTCTTCTTCCTCCAAACACGTTTAGTGGAATTATGACCCAAAAGTTCTATTTTGGTCTCATCTGACCACATGACTTTCTGCCATGACTCCTCTGGATCATCCAAATGGTCATTGGCAAACTTAAGATGTGCCTGGACATGTGCTGGTTTAAGCAGGGGAACCTTCCGTGCCATGCATGATTTCAAACCATGACGTCTTAGTGTATTACCAACAGTAACCTTGGAAACGGTGGTCCCAGCTCTTTTCAGGTCATTGACCAGCTCCTCCCATGTAGTTCTGGGCTGATTTCTCACCTTCCTTAGGGTCACTGAGACCCCACGAGGTGAGATCTTGCATGGAGCCCCAGTCTGAGGGAGATTGACAGTCATGTTTAGCTTCTTCCATTTTCTAATGATTGCTCCAACAGTGGACCTGTTTTCCCCAAGCTGCTTGGCAATTTCCCTGTAGCCCTTTCCAGCCTTGTGGAGGTGTACAATTTTGTCTCTAGTGTCTTTGGACAGCTCTTTGGTCTTGGCCATGTTAGTAGTTGGATTCTTACTGATTGTATGGGGTGGACAGGTGTCTTTATGCAGCTAACGACCTCAAACAGGTGCATCTAATTTAGGATAATAAATGTAGTGGAGGTGGACATTTTAAAGGCAGACTAACAGGTCTTTGAGGGTCAGAATTCTAGCTGATAGACAGGTGTTCAAATACTTATTTGCAGCTGTATCATATAAATAAATAGTTTAAAAATCATATATTGTGATTTCTGGATTTTTTTTTTTGATTATGTCTCTCACATTGGACATGTACCTACGATGACAATTTCAGACCCCTCCATGATTTCTAAGTGGGAGAACTTGCAAAATAGCAGGGTGTTCAAATACTTATTTTCCTCACTGTGTATATATATATATATATATATATATATATATATATATATATATATATATATACACACATAATGTGTGCGTTCTGATTTCTCCTTTCAGACTACGAGTCAGTGCGGATTGGCGGATTGGTCTTCGCTGCTGTGCTCTTCTTTTTGGGGATTTTTATTATTATCAGTGAGTTGCCATAGCCTATGGGTCTTTTGTTTGTGCCCTAACACGAGAATAATACACACTTTGTCATAGCAAGTCTCAGAAAGTCACTAGCACTCCTGATATTTATGGATATTTTATTACTTCTCTGGCTTGATGCCATCCTTCTTTTTTTTAAAGCCAAATCAAGTACACAAAGGGATACACCCAGGCCTCAAGCTATGCACTATAACTAGGGTAGGCTTTTAAAGAATTAGTGCATTTTATGTCATGTCTTGGTATATTCCAGGCATATAGTTAATAAGATTTGTCCTCGGGTGGGCCAACTTGGATAAAAATACAAGATTAGAAACAGGACACTTTGTAAGCTGGACACACAAAGGCTCTTAAAGGTTGCCCAACAAATGGCAATTATGAAACCAAATACCGTTCCTCCCTGTATACAGTCTGTGTTTATTTTAGGATCCAATCACAGGACAGGCAAAGGGTCTTGGATTTGGGCTCTTGAGAAATGAGCATTTTTACAGACGTGTGTTTGATCTGAATACTGAATACTTAAATAAAAGCACTGGGAATAAAAGAAGACAGTAAATAAAAAAGCCCAGCATTAAATGAATGCAGTTACTCTTAAAACTTAGATATATACATCAAGTTTATTAACTACTACTTTCTCTCTCTCTCTCTCTCTCTCTCTCTCTCTCGCTCTCTCTCTCTCATGTTTCCTGTAGGCCGAAAATGCCGTTGCAGAGGAAGCCAGGCCTCTTAAAGTGAGTTGAGAAAGAAAAGCAGGTCACATCATGTTTGTTCTTTTTTGTTGTCTTGCTGTACAGTTTCGTACGAGTTAACAATTTCGTCGTTTTTTTTTTGTTTTCCTTTCAGTGCTGTGGGGGAATCAATCCAGAAGCATCCTGAGGTAAAAAAAATAAAAATAATAAAATAAAATCATGGAATCTAATCCTCAAAGCCATGACACATTAGCTTTCCTGCATGCCAGTAAGACTGATTGACTGACACTGAATTGTTTGTAATGGGTCTGCTGAGAATGTATGCAAATATTAAAGAGAATGGATGAGTGCAAGTATATATGTTTTTAAATCAGTAATTTGCATCATTTTGCATAGCTAAAACTCTAGTGGAACAGGTTATTGAGGTGCTATAAATATAGGCAAAAGTATTGGGACAGCTGACTTTCCCAGCCAAATGTGGTTGTAACCTGTTAAGACAAAGCTGGAGGCACACATCCGCATGGGAAGTCTGTAGATGCGGAAGGATCCCATTTTCCCTTTATTTAAACTAGGAGACCCGAAGGTGTTTCAGCAAATCAATGCTCCTGGGCACAAAGCCATCTCTCTGAAGATATGCTTGACCTGATGTTACTAACACCCTTGTGGCTGAACGAAAGTGTAAAAATCTCACTAAAATCTAGTAGAACATCTTCCAAGATGAGTGGAGGTCATTATGACTGCAAACAGGGACTAAATGTAGAACAGGATGTTCAAGAAAGCACATACGAATCTTATGGTCAGGTGTAAACAAACCTTTGTGTGTTTGTATAGTGATCTGTATAGATACTTAATCGAACAGTCAGGAAATCAAGTTTGTCCAGAGTTTAGCTACTTTATTTATGCTTAATTGCTAATTAAGCATTTGCATTTGTTAAGCTAATTAAGCATGCCATTGTTTGTTGTTTTCATCGAACACAAATTATTAGGCATAGTAGGTGCAGATTTCAGTTTTCGAGAAATATAAAAGTTATAACTATCCAATTTCATCTTGTTTACGTTGAATACTCCCGGCAACAGACTGGTTGCCATGGTAACACATTTGCTACCACTTCTAAGACTGAACAAATCCAGTCTAGCGCAACACTACCGCTCAAAATATACGTATATGTATGTATGTCTTTAATGATTTCTGATTTCCTTTTTAATTCCATCGTATGATTTCTTTCCCACAGCGTATCACCACCAATAGGAGAGAGCAGTGGGATGACAAAAACTTAAACGGATCCTGTTTTATTTGTTCACATTTATATCTGACATAAATCATTGTTTTCATCCAACACTGCCTTTTTTTTTTCTCCCCTCCCTCTCAAATATCTGATCCATATTTTCTTTTCTTTTTTTTTTGTCTCTTGTTGTATGCTCGCGAATGCGGCTGACTGGTTCCTCTCGATGTTTCATTCGTTTAGTTTTCACCCAAGAACGTGTTTTGTAAAGAACCCCTTAACATTTGCGTAGACTTCTGTAGCATGTACTTGTGAAGCAATCAGACACATTTTCACTTGTAGCGTTTTATACATTTTTGTAAATTCTTTTAATTGTGTTGCAAGACACCGATTTGCTGTTGAGATTATTCACTGGATTACGAGAACACATGACTGACCGCTTTCCTATCGAATAAACGCAAATCAATGCATATGAGGTGGTTTACTGGGGTGGTCTGTGACAAAAGCACAGAAACGAAGCTAAAATAAAACAAGCGTGTGCGGTTAGATAGGGTTGACCACATTTGATGGGCTCATAAGTTTGTGGACACCCATTTATCTGAACACTCCGTGTGTGTGTGTGTGTGTGTGTGTGTGTGTGTGTGTGTGTGTGTGTGTGTGTGTGTGTGTGCTGGTGAGCTGTCCACAGACTATTCAGTTTTATTTGAATACTACATTTAAAAATCAAAGTATTAATTTATAAATGAGTAATTATCAATACATTTACAATTAATTAGCATATTCTCAAAAAGCAAGCCATAGGTGACTGTGGTAAGAAAGGAATTCCACCAGGAGTAATGGGTAACGGGCAATAAATCGCCCCGTAGAAAATAATGTGGGAACATCTAGGATACAATCATTGAGAAACAAATGGGGCATGAACTGTGTAAAAGCCAAATGACTTCAGGCATGTCATACATCAAAGCAAACAGCCTGGTGAGGAGAAGTGCATCATGGGACAAACCAGCACCCCTCTCTCAGTTGGCAGGAGGGCATTTGGGGAAACAAAATTGAGAGGGTCACAAAACTACACATTAACCGACGCAGCCCAGTGTGGTGAGTTGCATTATGGGTAACGTAGTTGTATCGTGATGTCACGTCAGAACACATGTTCATTAATAGGCAAAAAAAAAAAAAAAAAAATGGGTGTGTGACATATCAAAACACTCAACACGGTGTGAATTACAGCTCAAGGGGCATCAAACAGCGAAATATGCCAAATCTGCAAACTCTGGCAACACTGTTATGTGAAATGCCAAAATGTGACCAGTAACGTAGTGATATTACTGATCCCACTCCATCAGAAAATAAACACGGATACACTGTCCAGAACACGACATGAGATTGTCCTCTCAGCAAAACAAGCATTCCGATTTTCATTTTTATGGTACAGCTAATAAAGAGGTGGAGGCTTACTGCATATTCTTAATAATGGCAGGTTATTGCAGTTGTGTCCGCTAGGGGCGCCTCGAGACTGCAGGCTGCAGTCCAAATGGTTTCACACGCCCTACAGTTTCGTATAAAACCGCACTGCATCCTGTAAGCCAGAGTGGCTCATACACCCTTTGTAGTGCAGCTGTATTTCCAGTAGGGAGGTATTTGGCATTCATCCATGGAGTAAACCGGCATAAACTGCAGAGTTGCACCTCAGCACCCCTTTACCTCCTCACACAGTCTGAAGAGACCGAGAAAGTGAGAAACCCAGCTCAGCTCCAGCACTGCAGACAGACATGGCCACTAGCACAGGTGCGTACACATTCAATGTACACTCCAAATAATTCATATTCTTTACTTTGTAGTGTGTAGATTTTGTATAATTTATAATTTTTTTTTTTTTTGCATGGTCAGCATTTCTGCATGATGCATTACTTTATATGATTATTTTGTTGTATAAAACATGCATTCCTTTACATTTCATTATGCAACTATGATCCTAAAATGTTAATAGTTTGCAAAACTACTATAAAAATTGTATTTAATTATAAAATAGGTAATGCAATTATTATGAAGTGTGTTTTGTGTGTTTTTTTTAAGAAAATTAACATTTTTAATGTGTCAAGGATGTTACTGTTATCCACATCCATGAAAAGAAAAAACTTAATCTAATTGATTTTTGTTGCATTTTAAACTCCATGGACATGTTGCACTATACAGCTCCTTAATTCAATTCATTCCAGGTCAATATTTAACATATAAACCTTACCTGTATTTATGTATGATAATATTTTTGCACAAGGACACGTTATTAAACGCAGTCCCACCCTGCCTAAACATCTCATAATTAATCTGCGCTCCCAGGACTCAATCCTGAACCTTATCCCGAATGAATGCCGAGCACAGCGCATGCGCGTTTCCGCTATGCAGACACTGCGCACTTGAGGGACTCATTTCGCTGAGAGCGCAAACCCCTCCCTCAATGCAGCTGATCGATACAGCAAACTGCTCGGGTGCGTAAAAGAAAAAAAAGAGCTGCTGTGTGGAGATCTTTCTTCTCTAGTTCACCTCAAGCGTGATCACTACAGTGACTTCTTTGTTCCCCAGTTTCCAAATATTAAAAGCTGCACATGATGTAGAAGAGGTGCATCTACAATTAGCAGTTTCGATGCAGCATTTCCCTTCCACCTGCTGCAGTAAGCTAATGTGGTTTTTGGTTGGCCATTAAGGTGGTACAGTGGTACCACCCTCTGTTTGGAATCCGATCCAGTTTCGCATGTTCGTGTATCCTCCTGGTTTTCTCGAAAAAACATGCCAGTGGTTGGACAGGCTATGCTAAATTACCCAAGTCTACATATGAAGACATGCATCAAGGTTTTTTCTGTCCTGGCTCTTGGAGGTGGTTGGACAGCCGAGTCACTAGCTGTCTTCAAAGAAAGACTAATGTCCTCTTAACCCAGCACATAAATGAGGGTTTATTAAAGTAAATATGCCTTGACTGAATGTTTTAGTCATTTACATTTACAGCATTTGGCAGAGATCTCCCGATTAGGCCATGTGTTAACCACTTAGCTACCACTCTTTATGCGTAAACATATGGCTTGATTAACTAGCATGGAGATTATTCATTTTTTTTTTTTAGAAGGATTTGGTTTTAATTACAAAGTACTCACTCATGCAATATAAGTAACCCTAGGCTCTATCACTGTCACGTTGAAAACGGTCCCCAAAGAGAAATGAATGGCTTAGTTAATTCACAACCACGAGTGAACAATTGCTAAACACTTTTATGTATATGTATGTTTATTTTAGCTGCCAGTCGATTAGGATATTTAATCGCTATTAATCGCATAGTGGTCATGAGTTAAATCACGATTCATCTCAACCTAATCGCACATTTTGTATCCGTTCTAAATCTACCTTAAATTAATACCTTTCAAGTTTTTAATACTCTAATCAACAAATACGGATGCTGTATGCAAATGTATGTTTATCATTAGTGAAACCAGACTCAACATAGAGCACAAAGACAAAAATATTCTTGTAAATGTTTAAAGGTGGTTATGGGGTTTTCAATTACGTAAATCAACAAAACACCAAGCGGAATTTTTTGCTATGTTTCCACACGGACGGTATTAATTGCCGGATGTGTGCATCATGGTGGATTTTTGGTTTGGGGAATACGGATATAAGTCTCTCCATTACCACAGTGGATGCGGGTAATGCATTACTTAAGAATGCGAGACGCCGATAAATAGGAAGAAGAATCATGGCGGAATTTGGTGCTTGATTTGAGACTCGGCGCATCAGTAAAACAAATGTTTAGCGGTTTCAAAAAATAGTTTTTCGCTGGAGTTTATTATTTTTTTAATATTTGAGTAAAGAAGGGACGTCGTGAATAAATGTGTGTTGTGTTGAAAGTTTAAATTTTGCTTCTTTTTATTTATTTATTTATTTATTTTTATAAAACAGTCACAGAAACGCATTAATCGCATGTTAATAAAATAAGCGTTATTGGCGTGTTTATTTTGAAAGCCTTATATTTATATATATTGCTATATTTGATATTGCTATATTTTTTAATGAGCAATCTGTTTGTCTATATCCTGTATTTGTCAGATGGATGGATGGATGGATGGAAGTGTGAGGGTGTGATGTGATACTGCAGAGTATTTTCTCTGTAAACCAATTCCATAGGATTAACACACACACACACACACACACACACACACACACACACACACACACACACACACACACACACACACACAAACGCAATAAAAAATTGTCCCCATGGTAGAGCCCAGTCTAGAATCCTGACAACAAGGGATACAAACTCTTTTTTTTTTACACAGAATATGTGGTGATTCCGTATATTACAGATAATCTTCAATGGTGGCTAAGGGAACTGTCAGATTGCGTTAGTGAGCATCAGTGAATGTGTGCAAAGTGAGTCAGTTTTTTAAGACTAATAGAAGTATAAATGTACAAAATGCTGTATGATTGGTGTATCAGATAGAATCACTTTTGTTGCCATTACTATAGTAAGTGTATTCATTAGCAGCTCAGTGTAGGCGTTAAACAATGTAGGTGCTCAGGCATTATTCCATTCCTATAGGAAATGTGGAGCTACATTCTGGGGCTTTCAGCACCATCTAGTGAGGAATACAGAAACTCTGTCTAAACACTACATAAACACTATATAGACAAAAGTTTTTAAATACCAGACTATAAGATTGGTATGTACATTTTGAACATACTATTCCACATTAAGTCCAGATTTAGGTGAGGTGAGTAGGCCTGGGGTGCAGTCAGTGTTCCAGTTCATTCAAAAGGTGTTCAATAGGGTTGAGCTTAATAGGAGGCCACTAAAGATCTTCCACTCCAACCCATGTAAAACATATCTTCATGAAGCTGGCTTTGTGCATTGACATGCTGGAACAGGTTTGGGTTTCCTAGTTCAAGTGAATGGAAGATTTCATGCTCAGCATCCAAAGA
Source organism: Silurus meridionalis (assembly GCF_014805685.1). Classification (NCBI taxonomy): domain Eukaryota; kingdom Metazoa; phylum Chordata; class Actinopteri; order Siluriformes; family Siluridae; genus Silurus; species Silurus meridionalis. The sequence goes on from NC_060887.1 coordinate 9,484,391, forward strand.
CATCCTGTACAATTGTGTCTAATCAAGTCAGGTATCCCAATACTTTTGTCTCTATGGTGTGATACCGATACTAGTGCCAGTTTGCACTCCTGTGTTTGACAGTGTTAAGTAATAAAGCAAACAACATCTGCTTTGGCACTAAGCTGAGCTCAGGCTTGAAGGAAACTGCATCTGTAATGTGGTGATCTGAAAACCCGAAATGCTCACACCCCCATAACACAATGTTGTCAATATTGCGACTTCATATTTTCCAATGCTACTTTAAATATCTTTTTATTTTTTATTTTTATTCTCTCTGCTTAGAGTCGGCGTGGGCGGACCAGAGTGCCTTCGATTATGGTATGTAATAAATAATAAAAAAAAAAAAAACAGATGAATGAATATAACTTCACAGCAAAATTATTAAATAAACTAAATACTCAGAATCTTTTTTTTGTACTGTTAGGACTGTTTATATAGGCACTATATGGCACAGTGAATATGAATAAATAAAGCACTGAGGCATATAGCTGTGTGCCACTTTAATTCATACCAAACTTGACTCTCACCTGTTTCATTGATTCCAGATTATGAGACTGTGCAAACCACCGGTCTGATTCTCGCCGTGGTAATGTTTGTATCCGGAATCCTCATAGCCCTGAGTAAGTTGATCCGAGGATGTATATATACTAATATAGTGTCTATATAGGTATACAGCTGTACAAATACAGAAATGCAGGACATTTGATATTGGACAGGTTTTCTCATTTGTAGGTTTTCAGGCCACTATGTTATTAACCAAATATATATGGACAATATATATAATATATGGACAATGTTTGTGAATTCCTGGCCATAAGATGGGAACGTCCACTCTTCTGGGAAACATTTTGGAGTGTGCTTGTGGACATTTGTGCTGTATGTAGGTGAAGAGGCCTGGGGTGCAGTTTTTTTCCCAATTCATCCCAATGGTGTTTAAAAGGGGTGAGGTCAGAGCTCTATAGACACCGTATACAATTGCATGCCTTCAACATTGTGGTGACAGTTTGGGAAAGAACCACATATGGCTGGAAAAGGAAAGTCAGGTGTCCCAATACTTTTTTTTTTCAATATAGTGTCGCTAACAGCCATTAACCCATATGTTATCGGTTAATATAATTACCCATTTTTCATCTTTTTTAGTTCATCACAGAGCAGTTCAATGGGATTTAGGTGCAAAAACATGGCAGGCTTAGCCCGCCCAAATTTGTGTCTTGCTCACCCAATCAACATTTGACTTTAGCCAAAGGGAAAAATAACACTGTATTATATCTAACTTCTGATTGGGTGGCAGCCTACAGCCAATAAACAATGATCTGTCTGTAACAGTCCTACCCAAAGCCCCGCCTCTACCCAAAACCCTGCCCATGCAGCACAGTACAGTTTTAAATTTTTACCTCACAATACTTTCAGTTCGACATGCTTACAAGCTTTAGCTCCATACAGCCTTTTACCCTGCATGTATCTGTAGCGATGCTACTTCCTGCACCTCAGAGACTATGGCTAATTTCAGTTTACCCTCCAAAAGCCCTGTTCCTCCTCAGTACTCAACAAGTGCCCCAAAGCAGACCATCTCTTAGTTGATTCAGCCTTAGTTTAGGCGGTTTGCGATTTCAATAAAGACGTAAGCCAAGCCAATATTAGCTAATAACCCGAAGCGTGCCCAAACCCAAAGTTTCAAGTTGCAGTTGGTTATAAAGTAAGAAACATTTTTAAAAAGATAAACATTTTTATAAAAAGTGGCAAAAAAAAAAGAAGTGGTTATATAACTTTTGGATACTGTCTGAAGAAATTTGGAACTTGAATGTGCTGATTTTGTACTGGAGTTTGCAAATAGGCTTGATAAGTTTAGGGTTTAGGAATTAAATTAATTTGAGAATTAATATGATCCAATAAAAACAAGATTCATGGATTTTCAAGTTAAAATACAATTTTAAGTTGTTTTATGATCATGATATGTTTGGTTTTAGTTTGAATTGGGTTTTTTTTTTTCTAATTTGGTTAATGTAAGTTATGCAGAGAACTGGTTTAGGTGTTGGGCCCACTACCACTGATTATTTATACATGCACCCAATGGTTCCAATTAGCCGTTTGGAATGGTAGCCATGCTGGTTCAGGATTCCTTTCACCTGGAATAACCTATTAATATTTTAATCTGTTTGTGTTTTTTTTTTTTTGTCTCTTATCAGGTAAAAAATTCAAATGTTCAAAGTCGTCCAAGTAAGACCCGTGCACCCAAACGGAAAAGCCTGCTCTATGCATGCGGTAATGACTTGGAAAATAAAGATGAGGAGACGTAACGAGAGAAAGGATGCTCACCCAGAAGACTATCCGCTCAAATGCAGCCACTGGGTTAACGGCTTGCTGACAGTTTCTCTTTTATCCTGAAACACTGCCTATCCATCACAAGAACTGTATTAAAAAGTGACCTTCGGTGGAAGTCAGGGTTTAAAAGCACCTTACCTGGCAACACCGGGGCAGAATGAATACGCCCAAGCTGTGGTGATGAATTATATAAAACGCTATATGGAAACAGTGTCACACTTTTTCCATAAAGCATTTCTGATCTCTTTTGGATAGACAGTGTGTGTGTGTGAGTGTGTGTGTGTGTGCGATGCTGAAATGCGGTGCATGCTGGAATCTCAGCGCCTGAAAACTCCCTCTATTTGTTCTCTAACTCGTTGATATTATCGCATTATAATTCAGCCGCATTGTGCTGTGGTACTAATGATAGCGATACTAATACTACTATTTTGTATAATCTATTTTGCATTAAGGTCTTGTGCTGGATTTTTGCATGTTCCCTGTATGAACGTTTAGAACGCGAGCGCATTCGTAGATTCCTTGTGTCTTTTCTACGAGGGCATCTTAACATCTGCTCCAAATCTTTTCCTACAGGTCGAGTCCTATGGAACGGCTTCCGTCCCCCCAAACAGAGGGTAAGCTCTCAATCCCAAACTGTATCACATACTATCTTCCGACTGGCCCATCATTTCTTTACTCTTTTTTTTTTCTTCTTTCCTTTCAGTTCCCACACAGTCAGTATAGAGACTATGCCTTTGGAGAAGAACATCAGAAGAGCTGCATGGGATCGGTCGGATTTGAAGGCTTCTCAGTTTCTTTCGTCGGACATGTCAGAGTTTGTTCAGGATTTTTGTTGTAGCAGGTTGTTCCTTATCTAATTGTTTTACACTTAATACTCATCGATTGATTGATTGTTTGTCCTGCACAGGGTTCTTAATGCACATATACAGGTGAATGAGTGAGTGGGATCCCATTTTTCTTTCATTTGTCTGATATTTAGTCTATGAAACTTCCTCCTCTTGTCCTATTTTCATGTTTTCGATACCTCCAGCTTGATCAGCATGACTCCTTCTGTATATATATATCCTAAAGTTTAAGCTGTCATACTAACAGCATTATTTATTTGGGAATAATATGATATGATGATACCCAAATATATGCAGGAGAATACTCCTTATAACCTTCAACCCAAGGCTTCTACTAAAGAACAACGCTTGGATTCTGATACATATGATAAGCATGTAAAAAAAAAAAAAATTGGACATTTTGTTCAATAACATGACAGCATTGAAATCAGCTTGAAATCAAGAATCGTCATGATATCCATAATCCTAAGCCAAATAAATGAATTAAACAAAAGTTGTGCACCTCGATTAAAGAAAACAAAACCACAAGTTTGAAAAGCACATTTCTTTTTTTAATGCCATTGCAGAAGCTTGAACTGTTTCATTCATTACGTCAATGTGATACATTCGAACAGGACCTTTTGTTTTTATTTTTTTGCAGTGTTGATGTCGTTTATTAAACTATCATTTTATTAAAGAAAAATACAGAACAAGTACTCGGTGTTTGGCTGCCCCTTACATGAAACGCTCAACCAGTTCTGATAAACTAACAATCATTTCACTCGGTTTTCAAAGGAAGTGACAGTATCGTGTTATTCCCCCTTATTTGAATTACAAGGAATTACTGAAGTCCCAGACACCCAGTGATTCACATGAAATAATACCCTTAACCATTCCCACACTTTGGCCATTTTATAATAAGACTCTCTTTTTTGGTTTTTACTGATGTCTATACCAAGTTCAATACATATAGTGATATTGTTCTAATTCTACTCTTGCTATGTTGTCAATATAAAATGATATCATTGCCTGTCTGTCAACTGGAGAGGTGACTACCAATCTGAGGTCAACATAAAAAAAAAAGCGTGACATTTTTACCTCCTATGTAATGACTCATCATAACACACTCACATTTGCTCTTTAAACGATGAGCTCTGCGTAACCTCTCAGCGATCACGGTACCAACCACAAAGGTTAAACCGAGCTTGCATATAATTTATCCCTGAGTCAAACATGCGAACGTGACATAATTGAGAAAATAAAATAAATAAATTGTAATATACCATAACACTGATGCAGTGTAATGTAACTCCAAACCAATATGGTTCATAAAAAAATAAAATAAATGACAGTAGGAAATTTGTGTCGAATAAAAAAACGATTTCATAGAAATCACATTCTCATGAGTATTATCTTCTGCAATAAAATGCATTTAAATACTCGACCGAGACGAATAGAAGTAAAATCCCCTCAAGAGGATACTAGTCATACAATTATAAAATCAAGATCTGAATTCAGTCAAGGAAAAGAAGGCAAAAGAGGGCGGGTTTTTCAGCTACTGCATTTTCTGTTGTGATTTGTTATATGTTTTTGTTTATGATCAGATTAAATTCGAATCACGTTTCTGCCTTGTTTTCCCTTGAGTGAATGTAAGATTCCCTATAAGAAGTAAAGGGAGACATGTTGGGACTGGAAAGCAGTCCTGGTCACTCTTGGTCCTGTAAGGATGTGATACGCCGTCTAGAGGCATTTCTCTTCTTTAAGATGAGTTTAAGCTGAGGGTTAAAAAAAAAGAGGTTTGTCAGTAAGCTGCTGTAAATGAAAAACTATATTCAATCACAGTTTTAACCATTTGGACTGTCAAAATAATATACTGAAAGTTTCACAAATGTATATAGTTTACATACAATTATTTGAGATTAGGGGATTAGCCCCTCTAAATACTTCCTACTGTCAAATAGAAACTATATGGACAAAGGTATTGGGACACCTGATATTTTTTCCCAGCCATTAGTGGTTCTTCCGCAAACTGTAACCACAAACGACACAGGCTGTTCCAGCATAACAGTACCCCTGTACACAAAGCCAGCTCCATAAAGACATGCTTTAGATGGGTTAAAGTGAAAGATCTCGAGTGGCCTGCTAAAGAGCTCTGACCTCTGACTGCACCCCAGGCCTCCTCCCAGGAGAGTGGAGATTATTCTAACAGCAAATGGGAACTAAATGTGAAACGGGATGTTTAGAAAGCAATGAGTATTGCACTAAATGGAGATAATGTCATTCTACAGTTACTAATGTAAAACATCTATATCTATACGTTTTTATTGTATCTACATCATTAACTTCATATGGGTGAGTCCAGTTTGTCTGTGTCGTTTGTTGTATGATTACATTCTCTTCATTTTCTTAATTCTCTTCGATTAGAGGCCACTTTGCAGCCGCGGATGGTTCCAAATATAGTAAACAGCCTCAAGATCCATGAAGTTACTGAGCAACTCAAGAACACTAAGGATGGATTTGGGCTGTAATTAATATCCACAGTCTACTACAATGGCTCAAGGCTGCAGGTTGCATTTAATCACTGCACACTTTAACAATGATGAAACTGTAATCTATGGACATTTGGTGCCACCCAGATGAGGACGGGGTTCCCTTCTGATACTGGTTCCTCTCAAGGATTTTTCCTTATGCCATTTCAGGGAGTTTTTCTATGCCAATGTTACCACTGGCAGACTGCTTTGAGACTGTCTATTATTAGAAGTAATAGAAGAAGCACGTGCTTCCCGCAAAAAAAAAAAAGGTAAGATACGCCAATACAACTTGCAATGATTAATGTTAAAAAAAAAAAAAAAGGAAATAAATAAATGCCACTGTAGAAGCATTCATATTTCATACGTTTTTTCTTTCTTCTGATTTTCTCTTTCATTTTGTCTTGGACAATTCCTAAACTCCAAAATCCTTCCCACCCTCTTACACATACATGAGCTCACAGAAACACATGCTTGTTTATTGTGTGTGTGATTGATCGCAGAGGGAAAAAAGTGTCATCCTCCCAGCTGATTTTTTAGATAACGGGGTTGAATGATTTTCTGTTGCGCCAAAAATATATAATAAACAATCTACCATGGCTAAATATGCAAAAAAATTTTAATGGCATTTTAATATTAGGTTTTTGGGAAACGTATTATTATCATAACAACAGGAGCTAGCTGAAGTCTGTGCTCACCTTTTCTCCTTGTTCTCCATTTTGGAGCAGATGTACAGGCTGGTCGTTCTCCAGGTTGCGGATGCTCGGATCGGCTCCTTTGCTAAGCAGCAGTCTGATCAGTTCCTCCTGATATGGGCTTCCATGTAAACCTGCTGCCATGTGCAAGGCTGTGTGTCCGTGAGCCTGGGTAAAAAAAAATTCACACACAGTAATTTATTGATTATTGGTCTATATACTATTTCTATATTGATTTATTTCTATATCATATTTCATACTATACCAAAGAGTCAAAATAGAGATATAGACACAAGATCATGTAAAGCCACAAGATACACCGATCAGGCATAACATTATGACCTTTAATGACCATGTCGCTGGTTCAACACAGTTCCTTTGTTGGACCACTTTTGATAGATACTCCCCACTGCAGTACCTCACAAGAGCCGCAGTTTTGGAGCTGCTCTGACCCAGACGTCCTGCCATCACAATTTGGCTCTTGTCAAATTTGCTCAAATCCTTAAGCTTGCCCATTTTTCCTGCTTCTAACGCATCAACTTTGAGGACAAACTTTCTGCCTAATACTGTATTTCCCAACTGCTAACATGGGGCCATGATGAAAATGTTATGCCTGGTTAACATATGCAAAAAAAAAAAAAATAAAATAAAAAAAAAAAAAAAAAAAAAGCAGACCGTTACCTTCATGTTGATAAAGGCCTGCATGTCAGGCATCTGTTCTCTCAGGAAAAAATGAACCAGCTGGATATTTCCCTCTTTCACAGCCAGGTGGAGGGCGGTCTTATTGCTTTTGATTTCCTGAGAACAAAGGGCGAAATCGAAGTCAGAGTCATAACGAAACCAACACCGAAATCACTTTCGGTTAAATTTCCAGGAGTCTAAAAATGAAATTCAGCTGAAGGATTATGTCTGTTTCCGGCATATGAGCTGAATAAATAGCCGGGATTTACATGCACATGTTATTCCAGTCACCAAGTCCAGACTAGATAAACGTTTTCATGTCGTACAGTGTTTTCAGCAGACCAATAAAATGGCTAAAGCAGAATATCACCTGGCTGAGCAGGGAAGCGCCTGCGTCCAGTAGCAGATGCAGGCAAGCAAGTTTATTTTCGGCTTGAGATTGCAGATTGCCATCATGTAGCCAGGCAGGGGATGAGGAGCTGGAAGCAAGAGCCTTCATTGTGGCATTGTGAGAGATCACTGCACAGTGCAATGGCGTTAGACCTGAGAGAGTCAAACGAGAATCAGACCAAAGCAGATTTGTCCTATATTTCCCACATTTAATATTACTGTTTACCTACAATACACTTTTATAACTTTACCTACAATATATCTAATGGATTTAAATAGTTTACCTTCAAAATTGCGAGCCTCCAGGTCCACTCCATGTTCCATAGAGAGGATAACCTGTAAATTGTGACATGTAGATATCAGTGTTTTTGGTCTACACACAGTTTGAACATGGAGGAAATAAAAACTGTTAAAGTTGCATTTCTATTTATTGATATTATACACACCCTGTAGACTAACTGATAACAAACTTTATGGTTCGAAAACAAAACTTTCGCCAAACTAACATTGAGCAGCTTGTGTAGTTTGCTAATTCTTTAGATGAAGATAAAATATTTGTATGGTTTTTATTAAGGGGGTTTATTTATAATAATTATATCCTGTATACATTCACAAATTCAGATACTCTGGGCGCTGACTACAATATCATCGACGGGGCATTGCCCAATGTTTGAGAGTGAATATTGGGTGTTGAATGTGAGATGATAAAGGTTGGATGGTGGAGGATGATGATTGGGTGATGAATGTTGGATGATGAAGGTTAAATGATGAAAGTTTAATGTTGACTATTAGATGATGAAGATTGGAAGTTGAATGGTGGATGATAAAGTATTGGATGATGAATGAATGATGAAGGTTGGATGTTGAATGTTAGATATTAAATGTTAGATGATGATTGAATGATGAAGGTTGGATGGGTGTTAAATGTTAGATGATAAAGATTGGATGATAAAAGGTTGAATGCTGAATGTTGGATGTTGAATGTTGCATGTTGAATGTTAGATGATGATTGAATGATGAAGGTTGAATGCTGAATGTTGGATGATGAAGATTGGATGTTGAATGTTAGATGATACTTGTATGATGAAGATTGGATGATGAAGGTTGTATACTATTGAATGTGCTGCTTTTAGGGTGTGAGCTAGAGACGTGCAAACGACGGAAGTTCTGCCCCGCCCTAGCAAAAATATATAATATTTTTTTCTGCTTCCGCCCGCAATATTTAAGTGTTGTCCTGCTTTTTTTTAAATTTAAGAATAATAAAAAAAAACCCGGAAAATTAACAAACATATTTCGTTTTATTAGAATTAGAATTTTTGTGTAAATAATGAACATGAACAAGGAACTTTTCAGAACATAGTGCGAGCTCACCTTCATGACCTGAGGAAAGCCATATGTGGCTGCCAGGTGCAGTGCAGTTTGGCCCTTGATGTCACAGATGCTGATATCAGCCCCCAGCGTGAGCAGGTCCTGCACAATCTCTGGCTGATTGGCCGTCACTGCTACCAGCAATGCAGTCTAGGATACAAGAGCATGACATGATTTCCCTAAGCAAAGCAACCAGCAAAAATGGCCAGCGCATTAAAGATGTCAGAAACACCTGTATTAATGAAGATCAAATCCTTCTGGCTTTTATAATTAAATAAGTTTTGCCTATGCAATACAAATATTGAAATCACTCCTTTATTTCAAACAAATTGACACCCTGTCATTTATATTTACAGCATTAAAGAAATATTTAATATAAACAAAAAGAGAGGTGGCTACCCCAAATACATTTAAAACGAGTTGTATAACTATAAAGAATTGCTGCTATATAAAAGCGTGGTGCAGAAGCCAGAACTGATATTACTGAACGAGTTTATGCATATTTTGGCCTTTTAAGATACTGTAACTCTGCTAGCTTTACTGCTAAATAATATCCTTTTATTCTTGTAGATGTGAGTCAAGAGTACTTCCGCTCCTGCCTCTGTGAAATTCTTTTTTTTGCCATATTAGCAGTCATTTCGTGCTTTCCGCTCTGAGAGTGTTGCCATTTATGAAGTTTTGTGGGTGGTATTCAAAGAAAATCACCCGTGCTGTGTGCACGCCGGGTGACGGACTCACGTGAATTCGAAGAAAATAGAAATGTTCCTAAACTCCTTTCAATTTGTCAGAAACTTTGTTTGGTTTCATTTTACTTAAAATTGACAAATGAGGCTCAGCGTGCGCTTTACCTTTCCCCTGTGCTCCTTCGTGTCCAATTTGCCGAGCTCCTGCAGTTTTTCCGCTGCAGCGAAGGCGTATTCCCTCTCACCCTTAGCAGTGTATATGTGCAGAATTCTAAATGAAGCACAAAACACCACTGCTGTGTTAGACTGGGTTGTGATGCTACGGCTAATGTTATCAGAAAGAAAACAAAGGAAAGTGGTATGTTTCCAATATTCATTCCTTAATATATTGTTCATGATTAGAAACAGATTCTCAATAGCAGAGTGTTAGAATAAGCAAATATCGGGATTAGGTTTCATTTTTAAATCACGTTTTCAGTCGACAGCACGTTTTACCATAACAGTCACACGCTGTGTGGTCTAAACACGACCAGGTGCAACTTTGCATACATTGCTTCTTAGATAAATTTAGGTTTAATGAAAAAAAAAAGCAAAAGTGCTGCAGTCCTACCATTTTCTATATAAAAGATAAAAAGATCTGGAAGAGCATTTTGTTGCCCATCACTCACGTGTCTCCATCATCGTCCTTCCATGTGGTTCTGGTGTAGTCCATGGTCTGCAGTGAGAGCCGTGCCTTATCCAGCAAAGCCATGTCCATGTTCATCTGGGGTCTAACTGACAGACCGCAGGGCCCCACAGATTCCTGAAGTCTGGTACCAGGGGGCCACACGTAACTAGAGCTTGGAACGCTCATACCCTGGGCACTAAGGTCATCGCTGGCAATAGACATGCCCGAGGTCACGGAACACTCTGTACTGGGCTGCTGAAGCAAAAAGATTTGACTTTAGATGTTGGATTTGAACTCAACATTTCTTCTTAATATTTGTATTAAATATCCTACGAATATTAAATACCAGTGGTGGAGGAAGTATAATGACTATTTACTTAAAGTAGAGACACACAGGGTAAAATATGACTCCAGTAAAAGTGCTCCTTTTAAACTTTCACTTGGATTAAAGCAAAGCATTATAATTTATTACGGCTATAAATGTTCCCATTATCATTTCTGTCAAAAATCTTTGCTCAACTCAGTTTATGTAAAAAAAAAAGACTCTTGGTGCACAAATCTATAAATAGAATGGCATTAATGAGTCAAACACTGATTGATATCTATTTAAATGATCATGAACCCCAAAACAACTTTTAACTACTTAAGAAAAAACATGCAAATGAAGTCACGGGTGTTGTGGCGAGTTCGAGTCAGGAGTTTCATTCATCGTTTATTCCTCTCAAAATGTTCTGCTTGCTGTTGAACTGACGCTGAACTGTACGTTGGTGCTAAGTAGACACCACCAAGCGCCAATCGGAACAAGTTTAAAACAGAGCGCTACCCTGATTGGTGGATTGTTGCGCGCTTGACTTGAAAATCTCCCCAAACGTACTTAAGTTACTTCGTTACTGTCCACCACTTCTCGATACACCAAACACAAAATATATCGTAGACAATGTGCGAGACTTACGAAGTGCTGTCCGATCTGCACGCTCTGATTGGGGTCCTGCAGTCCGAGAGCGTTATAACTGGAAAGCTGAGGCTCCATTGCGGGTAAGGGGGAGCTAAAACTCGAAGGAGATTGGAAGCTCAGAGCACCTGTGGAGTCCTGGTGGTAATTCAGGCATACTGAGGAGAAAGGGATGCAATCCTGAAAACCAGGGGATTGGGGCTGAATGGCTGTGTCCCACCGATGATGAAAGTCGTATCTCATGGCTGCCATGTCTGAGAAGCTGCTGTTTGCACCTGTGGAGAAATTACACTCTTTTGTATTATTACTATTATCAATCTGCAAGTCTCAAAGTAACCATTGAATTGTATGTTTTGAGGAATGATTTGAGTATGAAGAGGGTGCCACTTACCGGCAGAGAGATCTGATGTTGAAACCTAATGAGGAGAAAGATCAGATTAGGATTGACTTTCGAAAGCTTTCCTCAGTCTAAATGGAAATGAAGGAGACCTCGTCCTGAAAAGGTTTTCTGATCAGCATGTACTCACTGGGTTTGGCACAGGAGCAACAGGAGCAGCAGCAGCAGCACCAGCAGCAGTGTTATTAATCACAGAGGAACAGGTCGGAGGAGCTGAAGACGTCTCTCGCTTTCTCTTCTGCTCCAGGAGCTTCTTCACTGTAGGCAGCGTGTAACACGGCTTCTCCTTTGGCGCTGCGGATCGACACAAATGTAACTGAGCAATTGGTTTTCACAATTTTTTTCAACATTACCTGAAACTAATAAGCCATAAATGGATATTTGTATGAGAGAAATTTCACATATTAGATTAAGACTATCAAATGTAGATAAAAATTCACCAATCTTGGAAAAGTCGTGGGCTTTATAGAACAACACCGATGGTCGTGATAGAAAAAAAACATAAACAAGGAAGAGGAACGTAAACATTAGGAGAAACGTGAGGCTTTACGTAAAAGCCGAACAAATTCAAACATCTCGACAACCTCTTCATTACATCTAAAACTAAAAATTAGTCATTTTTTCTGGTTAGTAATTCAATAAATCGAGACATTTAAAGAGTCAAGTCTTCCATGTGACACCTTGTTTTTGTTTTTGAAGAGCAATTCGTCGCCGGCTTTGTGCTTCCCCCTATTTTAATCTTTTAGATTACAGATATGTTTGTGTGCTTGAAAATTAAAAAAAAGAAGTCATTTCCCTTTGTTACTCACCAAAGGAAAAAAAAGTAAAATAAGAAAAAAGAAATGCAAAACCAAATATCAGAGGGTTTCCAGTGGTCATCAGCTACAGACAGAAAGGAACATTTCTTCAAAGGCTCAACCTCGAAAACGTGAGATAAGTCTGACATTTCCATCAGAGGTGTTTCGCTCTCGTCACACAAACCATGAGGAAAAGATTCCACTAGGAAAAGAGCTAGTGAGGTCACGTTAAACCTGTTCTCCTCGACAGAAAACCGTGGCGAATGTCGCAAAAGCATTTTTCTGTTTCCTTTGCTCCGTTACGCTCCGTGGCCAACCACATCTTCCTGCCATAGTGACGTATTTGCTCTCGTAGTTTCTGTTGCTATGTCTATAGCTTACACGCAGCACTAGGTTGGCATTGCTCGAATTTACTACCGCTAACAGATGCATAGGTTTTTTTAGAAGCAAAATCCTGGACCAAAAAGCTACTCTATACACGGAACCAACGTCGCCGATACCATGACTTTTTTTCTTTTTCGACGTTTGATAAGTTTCAGCGTTTGAAGTCGTTGTATTTTTAGCCTATTACATCAGTGATGTCACTTCCCTAACTGTCCCTGGTACAGAAATATGCAAGTGAAGAGCCAGGCTGAAATGAAATGGTTTTCGATTTCCATATCCCCTTTAGAGGGGAAAAAACAGCAGTTTCTCTGAAAACCACTGAAGTGAGCAACTTTAATGGCAGAGGATTAAAAGAGGAAGATGAGGCATGCTGAAGCAGGGTGGAAACTCCACTGGGCCTGGCTGGCCCTTGGAGAATTCCCTTTCCTATCAGCCGTTTATTTTTTATTTTTGGTTCTCGTCTCACTTTAGTTTCATTTTACTCCTACCAGCTGAAATCTTTCAAACATTTTACCATCACAAAATACAGACACACAATTAGGTGTATATCTCCTTTACCCAGAACAAAAGAAGAGCTCTAGATTCTATACTTAGATCATCATCAGAACATCATACATACTAAACTTTTTTATTTTTTTTTTAAATATTCATCTATATATATTGCATTTGGGAAAATTGCTGTGGTTTATCCAGACCCAGAGGACACCCTCGTTTAGTAATCGGAAAAGAAAAATGTGAATATGAAGAATAGCATTCTTTTTATTCTTTATACATTGTCGGTTTCTTATTCTGCTTATTAAGAACTGAAAAACCAATAGACCCCAGTGGATTTACTACAAAAAAAATCCTTCTATATTTTTTGCTATATTCTTTTGCATTTGGCTCATACTGTATAAGCAGAACTAAGTGGATGTCATATAATCAGATCTTTTATGAAGAAAAAAAAAAAGTTATCTCAATCAGTGACTTCCAATGAGATCATCGCGATGCAGGCATGGTGACATTAAGGGTGACCAAAGATGATCTTTAAAAGCGTCACACCTTGACCCTGCAGTGTGAGGTCGTGGGCGGGTGCGCACACGCTCTCGCTTACTCGAGAGAAAGAGATGTAGGGATGCCCTTAGCGCATTCAAAAACGACGGAAATCCCTGACCAGTGAGTCACGCGCGTGGGCGGAGCGGGGATTCCGCCGACTCGGGTCCCCTGAAAACCCGAGCGACAGCGGGGCCGCTTCACCCTACCAACCGCTGTTTAAGGCACATCCTGTTCTATCAAATATTAAACGTGGCATTTCCGTCTATTAACAGGTTGAATCAGATTACCTTAAATCAATAATAAAAAATAAAAAAAACAGACAAACGCTTATAAAGTGAGGTCACCCCCTTAACACACCCCCGCCCTATTCCCTGAAATAGTACAGTCCCCACCGTCGCACCTGCTGCAGTGAGGGCGTTACCATTCGCTACACTTTCCTCCCGAGAGAACGACTGAGCGGCCAAGTGTAACAAAACACACAAACCTACAGCCACAATTACTGCATCGTCCTCAGCTTCAGCCCACCTTATTATTTGTTTTTAAAGAGAAGAAGTGAAAATAAAGCTCGGAAGGGAGGGGGCAGCCTGCTAGGAGTTTCTCTGTCTTTCTGCTTTTCACGCAACATCGAGTTATGAAGCCCTACTACCGGGGGGGATCCTGACGCTGATGAAGTGTCTATTACTCACTAATGCCAGGCAAAGGCATGCTCACACACACACACACACACACACACACACACACACACACACACACACACAATAACACATAAAAACAATATTCTGAATACCTTTACCTTCTATTAAGCAATGACCTATAATGACAATAATACTAATAATACTACTACTACTAATATAATATAACCTTTATATAATACAATTATATATATATATATATATATATATATATATATATATATATATATATATATATAAAATAACAACAATAATAAAATAATAAGAATAAGAATAGCAGCACTTCCATCTAATTATTACCCTATAATCAAAAAATGACCTATAATAAAACAACAATATAATAAGAATAATAATAAGCACCTGGAGCACTTTATTACCTTATATTCAAACAATGACATAATAATATAGTAATAATAAGAAGTAGGAGCCCCTGGAGCACTTCATTACACTATATTCAACAATTACATTATAATTATAATTATAAAAAATTATAATTAACATGATATACATTTACATACATTTACAGGTGGGATTATTGTCACTTTAAGTGAACACTAAATGAGATCTAAAGATGCTGTAAAAACAGAAAAGAGGATACTCACATTTCTGTAAGTGCATGTCAAAACTCCTTTTTACAGCAGATTGTAGGTTTTCAGCTTTCCACACCAAATGAAACGGATTATCGAGTAGGTTAACTTCAGGACTCTTCGCGTCTGGACTGGATACTCTGTTTGTCTTTCTTTCTTTCTTTCTTTCTTTCTTTCTTTCTTTCTTTCTTTCTTTCTTCTTTCCTTCCTCTATCTCTCTCTATCAGTGTGTTCTTGTCTCTGGCAGGTGCCGTGACTTTTCACTGTGTACATACTCACCCGCGTGTTGTAGATGATTATAGGCGGGGCCTCTGCGGCGGATGGGCGGAGGATGGGCGGAGCCTTCTTTTTTTTTTTTTTTTTTTTTGGGGGGCTCCACTGAGCATTTTTTTATTTACATTCCTTTCATATTTTTTACGATCTTAAATGGAGTTATTGTTGAAGTTATATATCAGTTGAAGTCATTTTAAAGAATAAATCTAATACGTATAAACAGATTGATGATGATGATGAACTGTTAGAGTAGAAATTGGATTCTTTCCTGGTAGTGGTTTTTATCTGTCTTTGAGTTACTTCACGTGTGTTTGTTCGCATTTGAACAAGCGAAATAGGTTTTTATTTGGCTGTAAAAATAATCAACTGTACTATACTAGACACTTGACCTTTCCAGTCATATGTGATTCAACCCCAAATTGTTGCCACAAAGTTATCAATTTTTTCCTTCAATTGAATTGGGAGACCCAAAAGAAGATCTTGAGTGGTCTGCTATAGAGCTCAATCCCATTGAACACCTTTATGATAAAAGTGAATGCTGACTGCACCCCAGGCGTCCTCACCTCACCAGTACCTGACTGAGCCCAAACCTCCACAAGCACACCCCAAAATCTAGTGAAGCATCTTCCCAGAAGAGTGGAGGTTATTCTAAATTAATTGTGTGTTTTATATATATATATATATATATATATATATATATATATATATATATATATATATATATATATATATATATATATATAATATGAAACAATTGTTAGGCAGTCCTACTCATCACAAACTTTTTTTAAATGCTGACAAAAATTATACCATGTTTTTCATTTCTCCCTCCCTCTGCAGTCTCCTCAACATGCTCTCATATCATGCATCATCCCATTAATCTAATCTTTGAGATCAGGGTTTTAGGGCATTTCCAATTGTGTAAGATCATCCTGGAAGCTGTGATACAACCAGTCTTAATAAGGATAAATCTTTTTTTTTTTTATTCTTTTCCATTTTTTGCTATGTTTGGTACCACTGATTTATCTCCAGGAAGGCATAATTATGGTTCACAGGTTATACGTAAATATGTAAATATGTAAATAAGTGCCCTCTCCCTATTCTGTAAAGTCAAGATGGTTTATAATAATATCTATGTACTATTTTGTAATTAAGGATTTTCCCCATAGCTTCCCTTATGTTCTTACTTACATTAGATATGATATCCAGCCAGTCATTTTTTCATGAATCCCCAAATCCTTCTGCCATATTGTTTTCTGGTTGTTACATGTATCTTCAGTTACACTAATACAGTATAAGTTGCACATCTCACAAAAGGGAGTACACCCCTCACATTTCAGCAACCATTTTAGTATAATCTTCTCAAGGGACAATACTATAGAAATGAAACTTTGATATATTTTTGAGTAGTCAATGTGCAGCTTGTAGAGCAGTACAGATTTACTGTCCTCTTAAAATAACTTAACATACAGCCATTAATGTCTAAATAACTGGGTTCTAAGTACACCAAAAAGTGAACATGTCAAAATTGTGTCCAGTGTTAATATTTTGTGTGAGCACCACTGTTATCTAGCACTACCTTGTTGCTGAACAGGTTGTTGCTGGATCCTCTTCACTATTTGATTTCTTCTTTCTGACCTTGCAATCCCGTTAATCCAAAAGCAGTTCTGTTTTGTCTCTAAATAACACTACGTATGGTTTGTGTTATTGTCCTGTATTTCAATTAGCTGTCGTTCAGAGATGCTGGAACCTTCCCTTTTACAAAACAACCCCAAGCATTCACCTCCATGTTTGACTGTGGGGGTGGAGCAGTTTGATAACATTTTCTCTTCTGTTCTCCATCTTACATAAGTGTCAAATTTGGATTCATGTGTCCACGGACACATTCATTTTTTCTTTTTGACCTAGTTGTTGCATATAAACAAATGGAACTTGCATATGTATCAAAAACAATAAAAGACTAGGTGTTTCCAAACTTCAGGCACCCACTGGCTCTCGCACTATTTCAAATAATTGAATTGTGTAATCCTTTTTATATTGTGCACATGAATTATTACCATATGTGCAGCGACTTACTTCTTTCTTTTTGAGGCTTTGCCATTGTTAGAATAAACCACTACTGAATATTTAATTACTGCAATAGACATATTTTTTCCAGGCTAAATTACTTTATGCCTACTTTATAGCTCAGGGTTTTCAGCTCAATCTTAAGTTTGGGTTACTGTCTGAAGCTTTTATGTACAATTTCATAAATTTGTACATTTCCGTTGAAATGTAGAGAGTCTTACTGTAAAAGTTTTAAGTATTAACTAAAAAGAATATTAAAAACTTACTGATGCTTACATAATACTTACACACATTATAGACTAAAGTTTGCTTTTGAACATCCTATTTCACATTTAGTCACTATTTGCTGTATAATAACTTTCACTATTCTGGGAAGATGTCCACTAGACGTTGGACCCTTTGCAGGATAATTGTCAGAGAAATTTATTGGTTTATAATAATAAAAACAATAATATTATAATAATAATATTGTTATAATGAGAATATAATAATAATAATAAAAAAAAAAATAATAATAATATTGTTACAATAACAATTTTCTTCTTCTTTCGGCTGCTCCCATTAGGGGTTGCCACAGCGGATTATACGTTTCCATACTACTCTCTTCTCTACATCTGCCTCTTTCAAACCAACTACCCGCATGTCTTTCCTCACCACATCCATAAACCTCCTCCTTGGTCTTCCTCATTTCCTCTGTCTTACTCTTACTGACTTTCATTCCCCTTCTCTCCAGCGTGTACCTCCACCTCTCCAGGCTCTTCTCAACCTGCTCCCTACTCTCACCCCAAATCACAATATCATCCGCAAAAATCGTAGTCCATGGAGACTCCTGTCTGACCTCGTCTATCCAACTTGTATATCACCACTGCAAACAGGAAAGGGCTCAGAGCCGATCCTTGATGCAATCCAACCCCCACCTTAAACCAGTCTGTCATTCCTACTGCATATTTCAGTGCTGTCACTCATACATGTCCTGCACCACCCTCACATACTTCCCTGACACACCTGACTTTATCATACCACACAACTCTCTCAGCACCCTGTTGTACACTTGCTCTAGATAAGGGGTGTCCAAAATGTTTGATTTGCAATGAAACTGTTGCCCTAATGAAAGAGTACAATGTACAACGACATTACAAAACAAAACATCAGACCTTCACGTCCCACACTGGCACCGAGTGGGAAGAGAAGGTGAAGCAAATGATAGCTAGCATTCTAACCCTGCAACAACCCGTGCTAACAAAACTCAAAAGATGCCGCAATTGCCAGTTATGAAGTAGCTGAACTCATTGCCCTACAACTCATGTTCAGTACAGTTGTGCGGCGAATTGAAGACTTTCCGATTAACTTAAAACAGCAAATGTCAAATAAAGCTTGTGCTTTTGATTTTTACTCGATTGCATGTGATGAGAGCGAAGATGCCACCGACACTGCACAGCTGTTAATTTTTTTGAGAGGAGTTGATGAAAATTTTTCCATTACGTAGGAACTTCTCAGTCTGAAGGGAACATTTTTGAATCTGTGTCAGATGCAATTGACCAAAATGACTTAAATGGGACAAGCTGTGTGGACTTACAATGGATGCGGCTCTAGCCATGACAGGCGAGCGTAAAGAAATGGCATCTGTGGTATGCACCAATTTGTGAGAGAGCAGAGGTGAGGCTGTCAAAATGCACTGCAAAGCAGTCCAGCTTGGCGATATGATGAGCACAGTTGTGAAAACTGTCAACATAATCCGGGCACGAGGGCTCTACCACAGAGAATTTCAAGCATTCCTTTCTGAGATCGATGCTGAATACAGGGACCTACTCCACCATTCTTATGTGCGCTGGCTCAGTTGTGGCTCCGTGCTGCAGCGGTTTTATTCCTTGAGATCAAATATAGACAAGTTTTTGAAAGAAAAGGGCAGACCTTTGCATGAGCTCAGTGACACTTTATGGTTGGCAGACCTGGCTTTTGTAAGTTGATCTCACTGATCATCTCAACACTCTAAACAAGAGACTACAAGGCAAAAAGCTGTACAGCTGTATGCGCACATAAAAGCATTCTGTGAGAAGCTCCGTCTCTTCGAGTCACAACTGCACAACTTTCATATAGCTCACTTCCTGACACCGAAATCAAATGCACATTTCCAAATGCCAAGTTCTCTGCTAAAATGGGAGAACGTGTGTCTGTGATCAGGTAGGAGCTCCTCTCCTACCTGTCTTCTACTGGAGCTTGAAAAAGGGCAAGGTTCCTCTGATGAGATGCCACAACAAACGAATGATGAATCTCTTCGGCTCAACATACATCTGTGAGCAGACATTCTCTCTGTAAACGCTGAACAAAAGCAGACCAAACTTACTTCTGAAATGTTAGCGAACCTTCAGACTACATTATAGTCTCTCCTTCATACAGGACAATCAGGAGGGATCAGCATCCTAAGAACCAATCTGAGGCTGTCACTGAGAGAATGCCCTGCCAACCTAAATCTACAAATAGAGGGTTAGGGTTAGGGTTTTCTTGATACATGTTCAATTATCAAAAGTAATATACCTGCATTTGATTGATTTGAACAATATTAGTGCATTAAAAGTGAGGCAGTATACCTCACGTCTAATAAGTGGATCAGTCCTTCATACATTTTTCTCTATGTGGCCCTCAGGAAAAAAAGTTTGGACACCCCTGCTCTAGATCCACAAACACACAATGCAATTCCTTCTGATCTTCACTATACTTCTCCATCAACACTCTCAAAGCAAATCTGAAGTGCTCTTCCTCAGCATGAATGACATTTATCATCACCCCTTCAACTTCCAGCTTCATGTTTATCACTCAGAAACTCTCTTCACCTTCACTACACTCTTACTAAAATCTTCCTCCAGAATCACCCCTACACCATTTCTTTTTCCATCCACACCATTATACAACAGTTAATTTGCCATATTTTACACTGGATGCCCTTCCTAACACAACCCTACCGATTTATCCAGGCTTGGGACCAGCACTTAGAGTGCACTGGCTTGTGAAACCCTAATGGCTGGGTTCACTAATGGCTGGGTTTTATTATAATAATAATAATAATAATAATAATAATAATAATAATAATAATAATAATAATAGTACAGCAGATGTGTTTCTTCTTTATATCTTCAGTATATCTTCCTTATTATGCTTGTGTTTCTTCTACTGGGTGTCTTCCACAGCCTGTCTGATAAACAGTTATAAAATTTAGCATGATTTGGTATAGTCTACAAAATTTCAATGTGCTGCCAATGAATACTCCAATGTAACGGGCCAAGAAATCTGCCAATAAAGCTGCTATACAGGAAGTGTGGGTGTGTCTCAGCAATGACTTTGCACACTGCCACCAAACTGGTAGGCATCAAAACTATAAATAGAGACTATGCCACAAATTTATTGCCAATGCCACCTACTGGTCACAAGCAGCATTATGCTAAATATGCTTACATTTACCTGCAATTAACGGTCAACTTTATGGCTCCTCCAATTTTTTGTCCAGCCTTCAGCTGATTCTGCTCATATCATTTAAACACTCTGCTGACCACGTGTGCATCTAGATCGTTACTTCCAGAATACGAGAATTCCACAAGTCTCTAGGGTCAAAGCGTACACATTGTAAATGCATTTACCAACCAATCTTGAATCCCATTGCCTAAAATTATGGCTCTGCTTTCCTGATTGCTCGTGAAACAGTAGATTGTCTATCAAAAACCATTATTTTAAAAGTTATTTTAAGGAAGTAAAAACAAATAGGCAATTTTTGCGACTGTAGATGCAGTGGTCAGCCAAGGAAACCTAATGCAGCGAATGAAAGACACGCTTACCGCCATTGGACATTTGAAAGATGTACAGCGATGCAATCAGCAAAGAACTGGTGGAAACTAGTGGGACTTCAAAGCCATACCTCTGACATGGAAAAATAGGAACTGGAAGTGTTCTGGACTTATGAGTGTATGCAGGCAACAGTCAAGCATGGTGGAAGTTAGTTACAAGTTTGGGACTAGATATCTGTTGCAGTTGGAAATTTGGTCAGGATTAATTGTGTCCTTAATGCTTCTTAAGCACATACTTGTCCATCATGCAATACCTTCAGGGAATCATCTGATTGGCCTCAAATTTATTCTGCAGCAAGGCAAAGACCCCAAACATTAAGCATGTCATTAAGAACTATATTTGGCATAGAGAAGAACAAGGAGTCCTGCAAATGATGTTTGGTCCCACAGAGCCCTAATCTCTACATCATCGAATCTGTTTGGTATTACATGAAGGATTTGAAGTACCCTGCATCAGCAAAAGATCTCTGGTAAGTTCTCCAAGAGGCTTGAACCTGCAAAGTTCCTTTGAAAAAAACGGTGTGCAAGTGTGCATAGGAAAATGTACTGTTTTGCATGCAAAAATGCTCAGACCAACAATTAATTTGATTTGGATTTCTCTTCTGTTCTTTTAATTTCCATTGGGTTCATTAACTGTTCATTAAATATTACCACTTCTATCTTTGAAAGCATTATTTCTTTACAGCAATTTTGGCGGAGTACTGTAAGATTCAGACACACTTGAATCTCTGAAGTGTTTCAAAAGAATAATGTTTGTACATTTTGGTTGATTAGAGCAAGAATTTGCATGGTATAAACCTGAAATAGAGAAAGTATTGCAGCCTTAGTTAAGTTACATCTAAGTAAAAGAGAAAGTTTGTCAGGGTTTTTCCTCTGTGCCACTGCTAGATGTCAGTATGCGCTTCCTTTTTGTTTCCCGCCTCATGGACTATTTAAGCGGTTGCACTTTGTTTGTTCTTCGCTCGGTTTTGTTTTTCCCAAACTGCTGCTTCTTAGTCATGCTGCCAAGTTTCTTTTTCTTCTGACTTCTCAGCATTTCTTTGTATGTTTTTCCTTGATGTCCCTTTTCTTTCGCTTTTGTGTTGCATTATTTTTTACTTTGGTTGTTACTTTCAATATTATGTTTATGGTTTTGCCCCTTAGTTTCACTTTTTACTCACCCCACACTTCTCCCTTCTCTTTCTTTCCTGAAACAACAATAAACATCTCATCTTCACTGCTGACTCTGCCTCGTTTGCTGCCACTGACACTATATTCACTTATATTCAAATTACAGCTCTCTTCGTTTCCTATGGTTCGTTCCAGGATCGTGTATATCATCACTTTCCTCTCGGACAAAGCACTGGAGTGGGCCACGACTGTCTCGTAGGTCCAGGGCTGTTGTTGTTCTAGTTTTGACGCATTCTCCATGACAGTGGATCAGACTCAGATAGGAGATTGCTGCACTAGTGTGGCTGAGTATGCCATTCGGTTTTGCACCCCGGTGGCAGGGAGCGGTTGGAATGATCAAGCTCTCAGAGCCTGCTTTGAAAATGGGCTCTCCTCGACCCTTCAAGATGAACTGGCACCCAGAGACATCCGCAACTTCTTTGAAGGACTAATCGATATAGCCATGCACCTCGACAACCAGATCCATAAACTCCATAAACGAGAGCTCAGGCATCGCTAAACTCAATGAACTGCTTTCTCACAAGAAGCCAGACACACAACAACTTTTGCCTGACTTGGAACCCATGCAGTTAGGCAATGCCAGACTGGCTCCCCAGGAACAAGAGCGTCGCCCGAGGGATTATTGCTGTTTCCACTAAGGAAAATCAGGTCACTTCCATTCCACGTGCCCAGAGCTCCCAGGAAACACCAGGACTTTCACAGCAAGGAGGAAGCTGTGACGGGGACCTTTGATTTCTCTTAAAGCCAGGCACCAGGTATGTATCTGACTGCTGAAGTGAACTGGTTGGGCAAACAGCATCAGGTCCGAGCTCTGGTGAATTCAGAGGCTGCAATCATTTCCTGGACCTCGATTGGGCCAAGAGTCTCCAGATTCTAGATTCATCCAGATTTACTCTTCCAGTGACTCAAGTTATCATTGCCCTGGATGGGCTACCCCTGAGACCTGAAAGTGTTCTTTACCAGCCCACCATCTCATCTACTGAGATGATCCAACTGTAAGGTCACATGCCTTAACAAGAATCACCAGGCGGTAGCTCTGGGGAGGTTTGAGTCCATTGAGGTCACACACTAATGCATGCAGTGTCACCCATGTGAGCTGTTTTTAGTACGGATCAGGCTACCATGCGCTATTGACATGCTCCCCTGCACCTTGCTTCCAGTCGCTGCACGTATCAGATTCAAAACACTGAAGCTTGTCTACAAGGCCAAAAATGGACCAGCACCCTCTTACCTCAGAGACCTCATCACATCTCGCACTGCACCATGCTGTCTGAGATGGTCCAGCAATGCTCGATTGGTACCACCTTCTCTCAGGATAAGAGGTAAGTATACTAGGAGGCTCTTCTCTGTCTTCAAACACTGAGGTGGTGGAATGAACTTTCCATAGATGTCCGAACAGCAGAGTCCCTGGCTATCTTTAAGCGACAGGTGAAGACCTTCCTCTTTCTTGAACACTTACAACGACACTTTCAAAGTTTGCTTTGCTAAAAAAACTCCAAAAGCCCCAAAAATTTCCAGAGGAATTATCAATGGCCTTCTGGGGCGTATGCAGCCTTTTGCAAACTCACACAACTATTTACATCTGCTCCAATTCTGACCTCCCGGATCCAGAGAGACCATATATTGTTGAAGTGGATACCTCTGAAGTAGGGGTGGGGGAAAGCCCTCTCCAAGAGGGGACCAGACAACAAGGTTAAGACAAAACCGAAAGCCGAGCAGAACTATGCAGTGGGGGACAGATTCAGTGAAATTGGCTCTTGCAGAGTAGAGACATTGGCTTCAAGAGGCTTGCCGTCTTAAGTCCTGCCAGGCCAACTGGTCCCTCTTTTTTGACCGGTTCCAATTTACCCTTACATATCACCCTGGAACCAAGAACCTCAAGCCTTAATGCCCTGTCCTGGATGTTTTCCCCATTGGATTTTTGTTCTTAGAGTGGCCCGTTCATTGATTTACATGCAAGGTACAACACTGTTGATGTTATGTATAGTAGTTTGCTTTATTAAGCCAGTCTTCGGCATCCACCCGTCTCACTCGTGGATCGGCGTGCTTTCTCTTTAGTGCCCGCCCGAGTTTCCTCGCAGACTGGCACGCCTTTTCTTAGCATCCACCTGAGATCACTCGCCAGCCGGCACGTCTTTCACCACGCCCGCCCACTCTTAGTCACCCTTTGGCGACCCTGCTGCTTGTCTCCCTGTTGGTGGCTCTCCTTGCCGGAGAGTTTTCTCTTAATTTTCATCGCCGGATTGAAACAGAGCGCACTGATTAGTCTCATCAGCTGCAGGTGTTTCTTACCGCTTCTTCCGTCCAGCTCCGCCCTCCATTTGCGCATCGCTGGTACAAACTGCTTTTGCGTATTGTTGTTTTTGCCGAATTTTCTTTTAAACCTTTCAGGTCAGGTTTTAGTATGTGAATTCTACAACTGATCTTGATCTTCTTGATCTTTAAACTAGTGTTACTTTATTTAACAAGGCAGGGGGTGTAAACCATTGTGGACCACCATTGTCCAGCAAAGAACACTATATGTACAAAGGTATTGGGTCACTTGACTTTTATAACCATTTGTGGTTCTTCTCCAGACTGTTACCACAATATTGATTGCATACCATTGTAATGGATGTCTTTGGATGCGGTAGCATAAAATCTTACCAAACCTGTTCCAGCATGACAATGTCCCTATGCGCGAAACCAGCTCCACGAAGATGGTTTACGAGGGTTTAAATGGAAGATCTTGAGTGGCCAGTTATAGAGCTCTGAGCTTATCCCTACAGAACACCTTCGGGATGAAATGGAAAGCTGACTGGACACCAGGCCTCCTCACCTCACCTTTATTAGTACCTGAATTTCTTAATGCCCTTGTGGCTGAATGAGCACAAATCATGGGTCCAGCAGTGGCAGCTTGGCAGTAGTACATGGTTGTAAATTCTTATCTACCACTGAGTGATGTGTTTTGTATTGTTACATGATGATATCTGAAAAGTATTTATCCCCTAGTGATTATATCTTGTTTAATGTTTCAACATCAAATTTAAGAATTCAGAAACAAATGCTCCTTTGAAGTATTTGCACATGAATAAAATTAAATAAAGCATTAAGGTATACTCATTATTTCAAAATATAAAATCCCAAAAGTAAATTCTAAAAGGTATTCACAAAACACCCGCTGTGGGAAACCTGATGTGCTAACTCGTACATCGTGTGCCAAAGTTTTGGATTCAAATGAGTGTCAATTTGCATAAACCCACAGCGTCTGACACAGTTTCAAGCTGGAGCTTAAAAAAATGGATTTTGAACTTCAATAAATGGATTTTAAACTCAGGAATTTCCAACAATACAAATTGTCTTTTATTTAATGTTTAAAAGTATTCTTACCATTTTATAGTCCCATAGATGAAAAAAATTTACTACACTTTCTGCCATGTGATAAGCCAACTTTATACTTTTACAATTGTCTATATAACCTGCAACAAAATTAAGTACACCCTAAGTGAACATGTAAAAATTGTGTCCAAAGTGTTAATATTTTGTGTGAGCACCACTGTTATCTAGCACTGCCTTAATCCTCCTGTGTGTGGAATTTACCAGAGCTGCACAGGTTGTTGCTGGGATCCTCTTCTACTCATTCATAAAGTCCTCACAGAGCTGCTTGATGTTAGACAAATGGCGCTTCTCCACCTTCTGCTTGAGGATCCCCACAGGTGCTCAATAGGGTTTAGGTCTGGAGACATTCTTGACCACTCCATCATCTTTACCTTCAGCTTTCTCAGCAAGGCAGTTGTCAGCTTGGCAGTGTGTTTGGTGTCATTTTCACGGTGGAAAACCACCATTCGGCCCAGTTTTTGAAAGAAGGGTATCATGTTTTGCTGCAGATTGTTGCAGTGCATGTTGGAATCCATGTTTTCCTCAATAAACCTCAGCTCCCCAGTACCAGCAGCACTCATGCAGCACCAAACCATGATGCTTAAACCCCCATGATCGATTGTAAGCCAGACACAATTTTCTTGTTGCAGTGTGTGGTATATGGTCTAAGCAATGACAAGTGGACCTTCTGCTTCTGCAACCTCTAAAGCAATGCACTTATCCGTCTGTTTTTTTGAAGCAGCTTCTGCACCCGATGCATAGCACAAGGACTCAACTTCTTTGATGGACCCTTGTGAGGCCTGTTCCAAAGGGAAACCTCTAACTCAGTTTTGGGTTTTTGCTGACCTCCTTATAGCCTCAGCATCTTTGTGAAGAGCAACAATACTAATTCATAAATCCTCAGAATTATTTGCTATGAGGTGTCATGTTTTACATCCAGGGGTCAGTATGAGAGAATTCTACTCAAAGCAGCAAATTTGAACTGCTTAAATACAAGATGCACAAATTTGTATGGTCCTGTCAAACAGACAAAAACATGAACATAATGAATAGCACATGTAGCTTTGCTTGGTGAAGTGACATACAGCTGTTATCACTTGGGGTGTACTCACTTTTGTTGCCAAACAATTATTATTAATTAAATTAAAAATCTGTTTTAATGTTTTTAATGACATGGTGATAATTGTTTAATTTAAATATAAATGAAAAACATTAATACATTTTATGAATACTAACAGATAAATTGAAGTAGGAATATACATACAGTGCCCTCCAATAATAATGGCACCCTTGCTAAATATGATCAAAGAATGCTGTGAAAATTTATCTTTATTGTTTAGCCCATAACATATATAATAACAAACACAAAACTGGTTTACTGACCACAAAATCAAGGCTCTGCCATGGCCAGCCTCATATAAACCTTCTGGGGTAAATTGAAGAGGAGAGTCCACCATAAATTTTAAAGATTGGGATATCATTTTGGATGAAAGAATGATCTCAGATCCCTTGCCATGTATTCTCCCACCTCATCAGGCATTTTAGGAAAAGGCTCAGATTTAATATTTTTTTAGCTCCTATTTCAAAACCAGGCAGTGTTTCTCATGATTTATTTAACATCCCAGTTTAATTATTAATGTCTACAAGAACCAACTATAATGACTTCTTTCAACATGTTAATTACAAATGCGAGTGGAGAAGGACAGCCAATATCCTCCCTGTTGAAGAGAGAGCAAACTCAATAAAACTGAGACCAACTACACGAGACAGAGGCCAAAATTGTTATTTGGTACTCTGGTCACTTGTTAGCACCTATAGACAGAGACAGGAACAAGTCATGAATATGAATAAACTGGAATTTGGGCAGGATCAGTGCCTAACAATGAGCTGCTGCAGAGACAGAGGTAGTCACTTTAGGAGGCTTCACTGACTTTATCTACCCTTATGACATTAGCACATGATTAAAATATGCTCAAGAACATGGGATTACTTCTAGCTCAGTAATATATTCGGGGATTACCTTTAGGGATGGAACATGGTCTGGGATTGCCTATAGTTCAGAAACATGGCCATATTACATATTACTGCTTGTGAGCCAGTAGTACATTTTGAGATCACCACTGTGGTATGAACATAACCTGAGACTTCCCCACAAGCTAGGGGCATTCTGAAGCTAAGAATGGAAGAGATACATGGCCTGAGATTACTCTTAATTCAGGACCAGACCTTGAGACTGCTCATGGGCTACAAGCACATCTGAAGACTAGCAGAGTTGGGACACAGCAAGGGCCTGAGATTGCCTTTAATCCACAACCATGACTTTCAATGTCCCCTGGGTTATAAGCACAATTGGAGATTATTATCTGGGCATGAATCTGGCGTGAGACTGCCCTTGGGCCAGCTTGAGACTACTACTAGGTTAGGAACATGACCAAAAGCTTCACATGGACATGAGTACATCTTCAGATTGGTAGTAAGGCAGGGCCAGGAGGACAGCATGAAAATGCAGATAAAACAGGATTGGGATTTGTGACTGACACTGAAAAGGTGCAGGGGTAAAAAAAAAAAAAGGTAATTAATTGTACTTTGTTGCTATACTTTCATCTTTGTCTTTTACAGTATTGAAAGTGAATAATTTTACACTACTCTAATTTTACACTAAACTTTGAGAAAGGTCTCTCCGTTCTCTCCTCCTGACAATGTTACACTTTGGCATTGATACAGGTGTTTAGCTACATGTCACTGCCCATGCTGTTCTCATGCCACACAACCATAATAATGTGAGTTATCGGTGTGCCTTTGAATATAAATAAGCCAAAAGTTGGCTTATTAAGTCCTTACCTCATTATGCAGGAGTATACAAAAGACAAACAATAAAAAATGCAGCATCTCATTTGCCTCCTCAGAAGCCATGATCTCCATCAAATAGTAAAAAAACCTGACAAAAACACTGCCTAGTTTCAATTGGCAGATTAAAATAGCATTGCTTTCAGGAATTTCATATAATTGGCAAAGTCAAATTTAAACTAATGCAGATAATATAAACATATAGATTGATGTTTTCAGGCAAAAAAACAAATCTTCTTTAAAAAGGAAAACTTTATATATATTTTTTTCAATAAATACACTGAAATGAAAAGACAACTTTAACTTCATTAAATGCAGCAGTTAAAAACATTTACGTTTTAATGCTTGAAGACGTTTATTCACCTAAATATGATTTCTCAGTACTTTGTACCCTTTACATGTGAATCAACAGAAGAAGAGATAAAACTGCATTTCAGAGCAGGAATAAATAAACGCTTGAATTTCATCTGATATCTCTGCAGGATGTGCTGCCATCTAGGGGCACTGCTGTCAAACAAGATTCAATCGTTTACTTTTTGGGTGCAGGTTCTGTCCCTAACCTGCATGAAAGAATGAATTTAACTCTGAATCTACTGTTTATTGACATAGATTTTCATTCTACTTTCTTATCATACATTTGTACTGTATTTGTACAGTATCATACTGTGGCCTTACTTTGAATGCGACTCATGTGAAATATATATGTTCATATAAAGCAAATAAATGTTAATGGATTTGTTATATTTATTTCATATCATTAGAAAAAAGCCCAGAATGGGAAAGCCCAAAATAGCAAGCTATGAAGTTTTTAATAATTTTAGCAACAAACTATTGTACAAAGAAATGAGCAAGAATGAAACTTATACTCTCCTGAGGCTCTCCTGTGCCACTCTGTGCTTGAAAGAAAAAGATTAAAACAGGAAAACTGCATCTGTAGTCAGGAAGTGCTAGCTCATTGATGAAGGCTCTAGCTTACTGATTGGAAGGTCTGGGGTTCAAGCCCCAATATCACTGTATCATGGCTGACTCTGCTCTCTGACCCCAGCTCCCTAACATTTCTGGGATATGCGGCGAAAGAATTTAGCTGTGCAGTAAAGTATACGTACAGTATGACAAGTACAAGCACCTTTACATTTAGTCAACACAGAGGTCAGGAGATTTTTGATGTAAAATTTGTCTGTATTCACAAAATTCTTCACCAACAACTCAACTGTTTGAATTTCATTAACAATAAATGGAACAATATCCAATCTTCTTTCTGTAAAACACTGTACACTCACAAGGCATAAACATTGAAAGAAATTGGGGAAGGGAAAACGCTATTTCTTACTATGCGCCATTATGTATTTGTTAATTCCTTACTAATTACCTGACTACTGATTTGTTAGGAACATTAATAGCTTCAGTGGTGAGCCGTGCATTTAGTACCTGGACCTTAAGTGGGGACTTACCAGATTTAATCTAACTCTCAATACCACCACTGATCGTTTAAAGAAACAAACCCATTGCTAATATAGTTTTAGGTACATCGGCCAGCACTACTGATTGTGAAGGCTCTGTGGAAATTAGATTGACATGGCAGCACATAGAGGCTGAAATTTGATTGAACAAAAAATCGAACCTCCACATACACGTACTGGAAGCAGTGCAGCCAAGAGAAACTCTACGGAATGAAGAGAATAAACTGTTTGGAATAAATGAATGCAATTTCAAGGAACAAATATTAGAATTTGGGTTTTAAATGTAGGTCAGTGCTTCTGATAGTGTTTAGGCCAGCAGAGAAGGCTTTGCTGTCCCCGACCGAGTACCACTGACTAGCTTCATATATTTGGCTTGGCCCCCGGAGTGTATGTAAAATACACAATTTTTCACTCATGTAATTACAGACAAATTTCTATGGCATAATTGATAAGATGTATAGCATTTACATTGCTGGGGTAGAGCACTTACATGCATGTTGAAAATCTCTTTCGAAATCTCGAATCAAATCAAAACTGCTTCATATTAACTCCACAGAATGTCTCTAGGTCATCAGTTATGTTCATAAATCACTTAAATCTCAGCTATCCATTAATTCCTTTTGAGCTGACTTCACAATGCAACAAGTTAATGACCTGAAGTGTACATTCAATTCAATTCATTTTTATTTTTATTTGTATAGCGCTTTCAACAATGAACATTGTCTCAAAGCAGCTTTACACCCAAGTTCTGTAAGAGTTATTTAGAAAGCAAACAGTTGGCTGTAATGTTCTCTACGTTATAATGGAATGGCACCTAAATCCTATAGAAATGCTCTGGGATGAACTAGAGGTCAGGAAGAAATCTCCAACTAACTATTCAAACTTTTGGCAAGTTTAACAAGAAATTTTTCAGCTGATTGTTTGGAGAAAACCAACTGTAACCCATGAACTCAAGTCAGAGTTGATTTGACATAAGGTGGATGAGAAAAGAGGCTGTTGTTGTAAATTTTCATTGATGGACAATTTCATAGCCAACTAACCTACAGGAATGTTTTTGTAGGTGGAACTAAACTGAAGACTACAGAGGAAATCCACATGGACACAAGAAGAACATGGACAGAAAATCCACAACAACAAATGCCCCAACAACTGCACCTTACAGCATTCAAATATTGTTAATATCTGCATTTGCAGAGGTAGGCAAATGTTCATTACACTTTTTATACACACTCCTCGCTATGACATTTAATATGGATCAGCTATCATGAACGTATAAGTGCCTATCCTGGCTTGTGCTGTCAGTAAGTCGATAAACAACAGCCTGTAATGCAGCACATTTCGACACTACCCACAGTGGTGCTGCTGGCGCTGCAATTTTAATTATGTCAGTAAAGCGTTCAATAAAAGAGCGCAATCGTTTTTGACATATGTGCTCGGTATTGTTTTACTTCTTGAATATTGAATTCAGGAGTGCTGTCTCGTTCTCGAAGGAGCTGCCACTTGTTTATGCTGTGCCACAACTCATTTAAATTCTTGCTCTTCTAGGAACAGACATAATAGCTGGTTAAAAAAGAATTTGGTTCGGCAAATAGGCTCGGATTAGACAAGGGAGCAGTTCATTTGAGGATCCTATCGACATCATTAGGACAAAATAGCGTTGTAGGCCCTTCATTAAGCACAATAAAGGTCAGTGAAGTCATTTACAAAATGGGAGGATATTTCCTCTGGTTTAAACCCTGCGCCATCTGGTCATCAATACATCACGGAAGCTTTTCGCCAGAACATCAAGCTTTTTTCACACTTTTCCTGAAGTGATTGGTGGTAAAAAACATTTTTTTCCTTGCCATACATTGGGGTGATTGGGGTGTGTTTATCAAGAGCAACAACCTTATTGGGGTCTGATAATGGCAAGACCCTGCGCTCAGGGATCTTACAGGCTGAAAGGGATAATATATTTTTGTCAGATAGCACTATATAGCTTTTAGCAGTGAAAACATTTTGATACACAATATTTCTGACATTTTTCTATAAACCAAACCAGTTCTTTATATTTTTCTATAAAATAATCATGCCTAAGCTTTGTTAAGCTTTCTAGTCTATTCCACTGAGTACCTGCTGTCTCAACACTGCCTTCCCCCGTCATCACAATCTTCAGCAGCCAATTTGGAAATGGAACGTTTATCTGCTTTTGAACACTGCACATGTCAAAAAAGCTTTTTCTTCTCTTTTCTTGCTGTTTCTGTAACTCTGCTCTGCTGTGTCTCTGTTGTTCATGGGATATTTATCATTGAAACAGAGTGAATCAGTGGGGTCTCTGAGGGCTTGTGGATGTTGTGTATTGTGGTAGTGGTAATGGTGTGTCTAAGTGTGTGTGTGTGTGTGTGTGTGTGTGTGAAAGAGAGAGAGAGAGAGAGAGAGAGAGAGAGAGAGAGAAAGGTCAGAAAGAGAGTGAGAGAGATAGAGAGAGGGAGAAGGGTATACAAAAAAAACCAAAAAAATTGCAGGCCCCTGCACAAAAAAAAAAAAACGAAACAAAAACAACTACTACACTCCTGCTGTGTCAACACGTGCACTGCTTTTCTGGAACAGAACCAGGTGGTGCATCATAAAATTGTCAATGTCAAGGCAGTAGCATATACAGTGGTTAGTGTCTGTTTTTAGCTACCAAAAGATTCAAACTCTGACCGCATGAACATTTCTTACAACACGGTTAATGCCTGGTTAATCACTTATCACTTTTAGCAGACAAAAATGCAGGAAAAATACATTCTCCATTGCAGAAAAGATGAGCGAAGTCAATAAATAGCTCCATTGATGTACATGTGGTCTAATGTGTATGAGGTTAAAAGGAAGAAAAGGAATTGATTGCATCCTTGTTGGAGGGTCTAGGAATGTTTAAACACAAGAAAGAATCCGGGTAATTATTACCACCTCTGGGGGTTAGAAAGCGTGAAACAGAGCTAAATATATTTTGTGATCATCACATTCATGTCACTGAACTATTCCTGTTCAACCACACACTTACTCATTCTGTGAAGTCTTGCTGTATTTTAACCTCGCTCCTGAACAGTGTTGTATTATTTGCCTATCTATTTAATTTTTCTCTTTTATCTGTGTTTTGTCTTTATTGTTTATCTGACATTTAGCCTGGCTTGTTGACCCTGCTTGTGTTTGTGCTTGCACATGGAGCCTCTAAATTCTACATCACACTTACATTCAAATGTGCTTTTTTGACCTTCCCATTCCACATTTAGTCCCCATTCGCTGTAAAAATAAAATCCACTCTTTCTGGAAGATGTTCTACTAGATTTTGAAGTGTGCTTGTGGAGACTTGTGAGATTTCATTTAGCCACATGGGTGTTAGTAAGGTCAGGTACTGATGTAGGTGAGGTGAGGAGGCCTGAGGTGCCGTCAGAATTCCAATACATCCCAAAGATGTTTAATAGGGTTGCGATCAGAGCTCTATAGCAGGCCACTCATGATGTTCCACTCCACTTCATTTAAGTCGTTTTTTCATAGAGCTGGCTTTGTGCACATGGGTATTGTCTTGATGGAACAGTTTTGGCTCTTCTAGTTCAAGAGAAGGGAATATTTCATGCTACCACACCCAAGGACTCCAACCACCTCCAACTTTGTAGTAACAGTTTGGAGAAAAACCACATATGAAAAGAAAAGTCAGGTGTCCCAATAATTTTGCCTATATAGTGTTTTTTTCCAGTATTAAGATGGTGTCATACACTAAAAAGAGGTACGACATTATTATATTATTGCTCTTATTGATTGTTACCCCTTAAATTGTGAAACTATTCAAGACCTATTCGAGTTTTAATGAACACTGTGCAATTGTCATAGGTGCTAGTTTTTTTTTATACTGTGTAAAAAAAAAAAAAAAAAAAAAAACATTTAATATAATGTAATAAAAACCCACCAGCGATAATACAAAAGCTTAATGTTGGTTCATGAAGTTTTGAAAATAGTCTGAACTTTTGGATCTATATTTGGAATGACTTTTCAAGGTTTTTTCTTATATACATTCGGACGACCCTTTCAGTAGGAGTCTTTCTGCTTCAAGTCAAGGTCCTCTGTGCCTGATTTAGTCTGCTTTGAATCACAGATTTTTTTCAGAACACAGCAGTTAAATAAAGAAAAAATCTGGTCTTCGTGATCACTCTTCACCCTGTTGGCTAACGTGTCAGCAAGTAATTTGATTACACTTTTTACACCCACTATCACATATTGCACCTTTTTTACATGTTTCTATACTATACACAATATTAAATTATTTGTGATGGTGCAAAAATGGTTTAAGACGTTTTGCCTCTCAATACAGTGATAGGAGTTTTTCTTTACGGTTCATTTTATGCCTTGTATAATGTACTATCCAATAGAGTTGTTGCAAAACTAAAGAAGGAAGTACATTTTAGATTAGAGCACAATAATTTTTTCTTTGGTATGGCATAAATGGTTTAATTTTAGCTGCTAAGATACAAACAGATGAGACTAAGAGATTTCAGATTTTAGATATTACTTACCATTTATGATAAAATGTCATGCTTAAAAGGATATCTTTTTCTTTCATGCTGAACGATATCAAAAGATCCGATAGTTCCTCATATCATATTCTTACCGTTTATACAACATACATGCATGAAATGTAGCATTGAATCAAATGCTTCATGTTTCATGCTTCAAGGTGGAAATCAGGGAATGGAGTCAGAGAAACTAAGTAGGCAGATAAATTGGGTCTTGATTCATTTGCTATCAGCTCGTGTTTTTACGTTCTTCCTTAAACATTATTCGCCTAGAGAAAGCCTAGATCAAACATTTTGCATATTTGAATAGACATGAAGGGTTGGCAGGCACCGAAGAAGAATTTGCACAGGGCACAGCACGTAAAAAAAAATAAAAAATTAAATTAAATTAAAAAAATAAAAATTAAATATATATATATATATATATATATATATATATATATATATATATATATATATATATATATATATATATATATATATATATTAATTGGCTTGTAAAATTCATTCATTTGTGCACTATTCATCTGCAGTAACTGCTTTATCGTGGTCAAGATTATGGTTGAATCCTGGGAACATTGGACACAAGGTGGAAAAACATGCTAGAGAGGACACTGGTCCATCACTGGACACCATTAAACACACATATTTGCACACTTATGCACACAGGGATGTTTTGGGGTTAAGTTATTTCAAGTTAAAGTATTAACTTTATAAGTACCCATATGACAGCCCTAATATATATATATTAGGGCTGTCAATCAATTAAAATATTTAATTGCATGATTGCAAATTTTTTAGCTGTTCTCAATGTACCTTCAATTAATTATTTTCAAGTTTTTAATACTCTAATCAACATAGGCATGGACAAATATGGATGCTTTATGCAAATGTATGTTTATTATTAGTGAAACCAGACTCAACATAGAGCATGAAGACAAAATATTCTTGTAAATTGTAATGATGGTATTTTAAATTAAGTTAAACATCAGGACACCCAACAGAAATATACATATCCCGATAGTCACTCTGAAACTTCAGCGTTTCTCTGTGGAGAGAGGAGAACAACTATCTCTGCAGCACTCCACCAATCAGGCCTGTATAGTAAAGTCGCCAGACGGAAGCCACTTCTGAGTAAAAGGCATATGACAGCCCACCTGGAGTTTGCCAAAAGACACTTTAAGGTCTCTTAGACCATGAAAAACAATGATTAAACTCTTTGGCCTAAATGCCAAGAGTCATGTCTGAAGGATACCAGGTACCGTTTATCTCCTGGCCAATACTATCCCTACAGTAAAGTATGGTAGTGGCAGCATCATGCTGTGGGGATGTTTTTCAGAGGCAGGAACTGGGAGACTAGTCAGGATCATGAGAATGATGAATGCAGCCATGTACAGAAACGTCCTTGATGAATAACTGCTCCAGAGTGCTTTAGACTTCAGACTAGGGCTACGGTTCATCTTCCAACAGGATAACGACCCTAAGCACACAGCCAAAATTACTAAGGAGTGGCTATGGGATGGCTATGTGAATGTCCTTAATTGGGTCAGCCAGAGCGCAGACTTGAACCTGATTGAACATGTCTGAAAAGATCTGGAAATGTCTGTGCACCGATGGTCCCCATCCAACCTGATAAAGCTTGAGGGGTTCTGCAAAGAAGAATGGGAGAAACTGCCCAAAAATATACAAAATGTGACAAGCCTGTAGCATTAAAGTCAAAAAGACTTAAGTCTGTGAATGCTTATGTACATGTGATCTTGATCGTTTATTTTTTTTAAGATTTTAAACAAACTTCTTTCACATTGTCATTTTGGGGAATTGTTTGTAGAATTTTAAAGAGAAAAAAAGACTTTAATCTATTTTGGAATAAGGCTTTTAATATACAAAATTCCCTTGGTTAGACGAGAAGGTCAGACGTAAGAAGGTACTTTCAGGACCCGAAGAAGGGAAATGAATTTATTTGGTCAACACAGCACAACCGCTGACAGAAGAGGAAAGTGGAAGTTTGTTGATGTTGGCCTTCTGAGCAAAAGCAAAGCTAATGCAAAGCTAATATTTGGGCCTGATTCTTGACCTTGAGCTGATCTTTGCAATAGGTAAACCAGTAGATATGAAAAGTCTACACTGTGTGTTTGCATATGGGTGTGTGTAGTTTTTTATCTTTGCTCCTCACAAGTAAAGAAATTCTTTAAAATGTTTCATCACAAAAACTTCCAATTCCAAGCCAAGATTTTATACGGTTTGGTTAAGATTTAGGCGTAGCATACAGTAGCATTCAATTCTTAACACACTTTCTTTCTCACTCTGTGCCTGTATGTGTGTATTTGGTGTTTTGTTCTTCATTGGGGAATTCCAATTTTTGCTTTGACACTGTTTGCACCATAATCTGTACGCAATATAACTTACCATATATCGCTTACTGACCACATATATTCTAAGAGTGTGTCTTAGTCAGCTAACTGTCAAGGTCATGGCTGAATTTCTGGTGACACACTTGCTTTGTAAAATGTGACTGTAAGAAACAAAACCAAAAACAGTTTTATGTGTCATAAATTTAATGGTAATCATAATTTGTTTCTGTCATGGTACTCCAAACAAAAAATTGCTTATTGCAGCTCTAAAACCTGTTAATGTAAGCAATCATTTAATACACAACAAGGATAACATAATAATTAGCATTATGTCTGCCATTTTCCCCCCGTCTCCATATATATTGGGACATTAACTAGAATCTTGTTTATCAGTCACTGAAAAAACCCAAACCATATCAAATATTTAGGGTTATATGTTATAGACATCACATATGGGTTTATCATGGAACCTTGATATAACCTTGGCAATGCAATGGTCAGGGGTCCATAAACTCTTGTATCTTTAGTGTATTTATGCATTTTTTAAAGGATGAGAGGATGAAAGAATATGACATCATTTTTAGTTGGGAAAGATACTAACAATTCATGCTCCCTGGTATTTTAGGTTCATTGTGGGATTTTTTTGGGAAGTGAAAGGACAAGTGTTCTGCAAGAAATACATCCGAGACAGCTGTTTTAAAAGGTCCCTGATGAATGTCCTAGGCATCTGATTGAGGCACAACCTATGACATCTTTTCCAGTAAGGGAACACAGTTAACATTTATACTAAATGTATTTTGTGGAATTTTTATAGGAAGTGAAAGGTCCAGAATACTGGAAGAATTTTACGTTTGAGACAACCCATAAAATGGTCAACTCTGATCAGACAGTACTGTTAGGAAGATGATTTACATGTCAAGTCAAGTTTATTACTATAGCGCTTTTCACAACAGACATTGTCTCAAAGCAGCTTTAAAGAATTTTAAGAGTTAAGGTGAACGGTGTGTATTTATCCCTGATGAGCAGCCATGGTGACTGTGGCAAGGAAAAAATCCCTTAGATGTTATGAGGAAGAAAACTTGAAAAGAACCAGAATAAAAAGGGGAACCCATCCTCATTTGGGTGACATCAAGACTATGATTATATTCTTTAAACAATACAGAACACTGGAGAGTGGGAACTAACATGAGCACTGGAATGTGTGATTATGAGTAATGTCCTTTCCACTGTCTTTTACAGTAATTTGTGGTTATAAAATTAGGAGCTACTCATAAAATAGCTCAACATTTGCGATCATCACAGATCCAACAGCAGCTTCTCCATGCCAGAGTCTTTAAACACTTAAAGAGGTCCAAACTCCACATGAAGTGGGTTCCAGTTGGCACTGGTACTTCTCTAGATGGTTTAGGATGTTTGTGGGCATCTACTTTTTTAAAGGTCCACAATCTTCATGAGGTGGGACGTGACTGGAGCTGGCCAAACCTCAGGATGCCTCGGAATGGGGACAAGTTGATAATGTGCATTTGATCAGATGTTCTGGAGCACAAGGTTATGATGTGACGTATGTTATGTGTAGGCTTTGCTAAAAAGATACGTTTTTAATCTGCACTTAAACTGGGAGAGTGTGTCTGAGCCCCAAACACTGTCAAGAAGACTATTCCAGATTTTAGCAGCTAAATGTGAGAATAATCTAGCACCTTTACTGGACTTTGCTATTCTATGAACTACTAGAAGTCCAGAGTTTTGAGATCTCAGGGAGCGTGACGGATTGTAGCGTGTTAGAAGACTGGAGAGATAATTGGGAGCTAAACCATTTAGTGTTTTATAAGTAAGAAGCAGTAGTTTGTAGTCGATTCAAAACTTAACAGGTAGCCAGTGTAGGGACGATAAGATTGGGGTTATATGATCATATTTTCTTGACCTTGTGAGAACTCTGGCTGCTGCATTCTGGACCAACTGTAGCTTGTTTATTAATGATGCAGGACATCCAGCTAGTAATGCATTACAATAGTCTATTCTGGAGGTCATGAACGCATGGATGAGCTTCTCTGCATCAGATATAGATAACATGTTTCTTATCTTAGCAATATTTCTAAAGTGGAAATAGGCCG
The DNA here is from genome assembly GCF_014805685.1 of Silurus meridionalis. Taxonomy (NCBI): domain Eukaryota; kingdom Metazoa; phylum Chordata; class Actinopteri; order Siluriformes; family Siluridae; genus Silurus; species Silurus meridionalis. Next base: position 9,523,418 of record NC_060887.1, read on the forward strand.
TTTTTGTAACATGGTTGATATGATTTTTCATTAGGTCATTAGCGCTTTTAACTGGACCAGTTTCTGTGCTATTTTCTGAGTTTTTCTAATACTATACATTTTTTTCAGTGAAGAACTTCATAAAGTCCTCACTACTAAACTGTGATGGAATACATTTTTCAGATACCTGATTTGTTATTACATGCAACCTATATTATCTTTTCCAATAAGGGAACACAGTGAGCGTTTAAACTCCCTGTTTTTTCTGATGCATTTTGGGATTTGTTTGGGTTGATTTTATAATTGAGGCTTCTTGATCAGACTGCTGAAGAAGGGAGCTCAGTAATACATATCCTGGGTATGTTATGTACATAATATGTATGGAGAGTGAAATGAGTGAGATAAGTATTAAAAAAATAATGAATTAATAAACAACTAAGTAAATTATTTTATTAACGAATAAATGCATAAATAAATACATGGATACATAAAGGTAATACATGTGGAGATAAATACATACATACATACATACATACATACATACAAAAATAAAGGAAGAAATAGGAAAATATATAATAAATAAAGGAATAAATAAACAAACAAACAAATGTGGAAATGCAGAACTAGACCAAATATAGGCATTCATTTAATTATGCCATTTTTATTGACCATAATGTATGTATGTATTAATTTATTTTTGTATTTGTTTCCACAATAAATAAATATTTATTTATTTACTTTGACATTTATTTATTTGTTTGTTTGTTTCAACTTTTTTCGTCCTCTGTAGATATCTGTGTGAAATGGAAAAATGTATAATAAATAAATGTATTAATACATTTTTTTATTAATTTATACAGAAACAATTAAACAAATGAATAAATAAATAAATAAATAAATAAATAAATAAATAAATAAATAAATAAATGTGCAAAATACCAAATTACTCCAAATATAGGCTTCAATATATAGGCTATATTTAAATAGCTGTATTTATAATAATTATGCATAATCAATTATATAATTATCGTTTATGCATAATTACGTTAAATCATTCAATAGTATTTTATAATTAATAATATAATTATAAAATAATTTAGAATGATTTTACATAATTAGGCAATATTATGCCAACAAACAAACAAACAAATAAATGTGGAACTGCTGAAATAAATTAATTAATAAACTATAATAAACAAATATACATTAATTTTACTTTTTTTTCTTTACCAAAACGAATGAATGCATGTGTTTATTTATTATTTTTTTCAGCATGTATTTATTTGTTCGCTTCAGCATGTATTTATTTACTTTTGTGTTTGCTTATTTGTTTGTTTGTTTGTTTGTTTGTACTTTTTGTCATTTTCGGTCCTCCATGGACATCTGCGCACGTGTGTGTGTGTGTGTGTGTGTGTGTGTCTGAGAATAGCAGTGTTATATAATCCACCTTCCACGCTTGGAATGCTATACAGCTCCGGCGTGTTCTGAAACGCTTAGCCAAGCACAAGCGCAGCATGAAAAAGGAAATGAAAAGGAAAAAAGAAGAAAAGAAGAAAAAAAAACCATCAGGGCTGAATTAACACCTACAGTGTTGAACGCTTCCTGTAAGTGTTCACTGATGCACCAGCAAGTCATGACAAACAGCAGCCGCCTCACATTAGCGGCTTTTCTTCCTGCCTTTGTGCATATTTACTTCTCTGTACCGGCACGTCCAGGCCTGCTGTTTCCAAAAACAAGTTTTATTCAGACTTCATGTCCTACTTCTCTTTCTCTTTTAAAAGTTTAAAGCAAAAATAAAATGGAAAAAAGCATCATTCCCGTTCCCCCCATGCTAAACTCTAGATGAAACCTCAACGAAATAAAAATGTATGATGCATAAATATTAATTCAGAGCCTTTTGTCACGGCGGAATTCAACTTTTTAATAATTAAGCCAGTTTTTTCTCCCCAATTTCTCGGAAGAACTACGTGCTGGCATAAGCAGTTCATTTCTCAGCGATCTGTTGAAAAGAATCTGCCCTTCCCGCACTCCAACCACACCATTCACACAGGTGTAACCTGTGAGAGATCTTGTCTACTCGGACACAGATGACGCAGCGGCGCATTGGCACAAGTTTCTTTCTGCACAAGTTTCATGCAAGGTGGTCATATGCATAACTAAACACAATAACGTGCATATGATATACATATGATTTACATATGATTTGATTACTAATTATAATGCAAAATCATTGGGAGCTTAGTTTATTAATGCGTAGAGAAGAAAATGTGGCCAAAAAAGTGATATGATCCACGGCCTGGTGGTTGTGAGCCCTGGCTCATTAGGGATACGTTTACAAGTTATGGCACTAACATATACATTTGTCTCTGTTTCGGGAGAATGTCCATCGTTAAAAGCTTTTTACAAATAAAACGGAATTAAAATAGTCCCACAACGTGCTTATTCCTCTGTGTCTGTGGTGAAGCAGAGCTCTCTGCTTCTGCACTTTATTATGCCTTTGCAGGGAATTACAGCCAACACTAAAAATGATAACCATAAAGAAATTGCATTTATAAGACAGAACCCGAGAGAAAAAGCTGTTTTATTTTGTTCTGGTTTTATATATCAATTATTTCAGCAACGATTTTAGTATATCTTCTCAGGGGACAATTATATAGGAATATATATTATATATAGGAAAACAATGACACTTTGGACACAGTTTTGACATGTTCACTTAAGGTGTACTCACTTTTTTTGCCAGTACTTAGACAATAATGGCTGTATGTTGAGTTATAATCTATACTGCTATACAAGCTGCACATTGACTACTCTAGAGTATATCCAAGTTTCATTTCTGGAACATATATATATATATGTGTGTGTGTGTGTGTGTGTGTGTGTGTGTGTGTGTGTGTGTGCACAAGAATCAAGCTGTACAGAACAAAAAAAGAGTCAGTGCAGGCAGCTGAGGCAGTGCCTCAGCTGTCATATTCCAATAAAAACAGTATAATAAATAAAATGAGAATACAGGTAGCGTGTAATGCAATACGACCACCTTCACTGTCGCAAGCAGGGTTTTTTCCTATAGCAGGTAAGGTGTTCATGTCATGCCTATTGAATAACACTCGAGGTTCCTCCAGGCCCCGCCCCCCGCCTTCATAAATACTCAGAGCAAACCTTTGCTTCAGTAGTTGATCTTCAAACCCCCGAGGAGGAACATACTGTAGATCCAGCCAAAATGAGGTTCTCCGTCCTGCTCACCGCGGTCCTTCTCGCTCTCCTGCACAACAGCACAGGTAAAAAAAACAAAATATTCAATAACCACCAATAGCAATTAAAGAAAGCTTTTCATTTCACTTTTCTGATTCTGATGTTTATATTCAAACAAGAAGCAATCAAACATAGATTTCTATAATTTTGTTTCAGAGATGAAAGGTTTTATGGGGAACAAAATGAATGTTAATAATGAACAAATATTTACATATTACAAAGCAAAATAAGGTGCAAGTGCGTTTGAAGGTTATTGGGACAATAAAAAGACAAAAACACACACACACACACACACTCACTCACTCACTCACTCACTCACACTCTCTCTCTCTCTCTAATATATATATATATATATATATATATATATATATATATATATATATATATATATATATATATATATATATATATATATATATAATATACATATTTAATTATATTATTATATAATATATATATATATATATATATATATATATATATATATATATATATATATATATATATATATATATATATATATATATAGTTTTCTGAAACTTTGGATTATTCCTATAATATAAGGAATAATCCAAAGTTTCCAGAAAACTTACTAGTAAATTAATAAATGCTTCCTCTTTTTGAGAAAATTAAACCCACTTTAAATTGGAAGGTAATAATGGGAAGAGAAACTTCAAATGTCACTGAGTCATACAAAAAAACTTTGTGTGTGTGTATATGTGTTTACAGTCTTTACATTTTGTTCTCCACAACATGCCAGAAAGCACCTAGGTTTCCCCACGCCTTCCATATCACACTGCGCCATAACAAAGCGTCCAGTTCTGCTTCCTGTTTCTGTTCGAACAGCTGAGCAAGAATATGACATTTTACTTCCCTGTTTCTACAAAAAAAAAACACTGAGGATGGCGAATTCATACCGAATTTGAAATGTATAATGTGTATAATGCATTTGTTAAAAAAAATAATAAATATGTAGGGGTTTGACATGGGGGAATGAAGAGAATATTAGGATTTCTCTTACGTATGTGTGTATGTAGAGTATGTAGAGCACACTATACTAAACTATACCCTAATATTCTTGTCTTCTGCCCGACACTCGCACTGCAACAAGTCCACAATCTCATCTCTCGCAGAATCCGAACAGCCAGTTACACACATGACTGTGCTTTCATAATGCAAATCCCACAGGCACCTTGAGGGCACAACCGCCTGAAAGTTCGGGAAGTTCCCTCAATTGTTTTTGCCGTAGCAATTTGCGAGGACCTCACAAAGCTTCTGGAAACATATTCCACCAGCCAAAACAGATGAAAATGTGTTGTTTGGATACTAAAATAAAGCATTGTTCGTTTTTATGAACATTACAAAAGCATGAAAGTCAAGCATGTATTTCCTTTCTATAACGAAGCGAACTGTTATGAAACCTCCTCTGTGTCATGCCTTGTAATGCAACTTCCCTTGTGGGGCAGCAGTGTAGTAACTCGGAGTAGAAAAAAAATAATAAAATGGCTTGAAAGTATTCCACTATGTCAATATCGCGAATCTTTCTCACACGTCTTTCAATTACTACAGGATTAATACAAGCCTTTGGATTTATTTTTTTGTTTGATGTATGATATTGCTTCACAGCAAACAACATTTTAATATTTGAATACACATGAAAAAAGTCCATTGTATTTAGTAAACAAGGTCCGTTTACTTTAAAATGAGCGCACCCGATTCAATTACTCTTAAATCAAAACAATCTGACAGACTCAATATTGTCGTTCTAATGCAAATTTAAAATGCAAATGTAAAAATTAATCATTTGATAATAGAATGTTGCTGCAGACATCAGGTTATAAATCGCTGGTTCTGTGTAAATAAGCATTGCTTTATATTGACTGGTAAAAAAACATTTTATTATGTTTAATATTTTTGTTATGGTGTATGATGTCCTCATGTGTTCGCCTGTGTGTGTGTGTTTGTGTGTTCTGCAGCCTCTCTGTTCCTGAAAGGTCCTACCGAAACCGTCCTGGAGGGAGATAGTGTGACTCTGGAATGTCTGGACTCGGATTCCGAGCACAATATGACTTTGGTGTACTTTGAGAAGATGTCGAGGGTGAGCGCAACAATGCCTCAGTAGTGAAATGTGTGCATCATCGTGTACTACATGCATATCGCCTTAAACACCGGGAAGCATGGCGAGAAGTGCGCTGAAGTTTTATGTAGCGGAACGGCTGATCTGAACAATGTCTTCGTCACAGTAGGAGCCGGTTCGCTTGAGGTGACTGGTTTTCGGGGTGATCCAGGATTACCTGAGTCTAATCCTAACTGAGAAAAGAACCAAAGAAATGCAGCAGAAAGAGGTTTAGTTATTAAAGAAAGCTGTCCAGAAGAACGGCCTGGGCAGATGCCAGGGAACAGTGTGTTTTTTAGGGGGCTACGGAGGCCACATTTATCACTTGGTTTAATTAACACATCACAGCAATCGGTCTTGGGAGGATTCGTAGCATCTGCGATCACGGCTCTGAAACGGTACTCGGTCATGTTGGAACTTGATGTTCGTTCATTCTACGGTTCTGTGCTTGGTAAATCTGTCGAACATCCTTGAAAAAAAAGCCTGCGGTATTATTTTAGGGATTTTTAAGTGTAGTCCGGGGGGCGTTCTTCGGTCAATACCTTTTGTGATCCGTGTTATGACGCTCTACTAAAAATGTCTTCTTTTTGCAGCATTTTCAGATGTGGCATCGGCTGGATGGGTACGGATACGGGTACGGACACTATTATCGCCGCTGTTTCTGGAACGACTTGGACGTGATGAGAGAAGATGGCCGTCTGATTCTTATGTTGCCAAGAGTGCAGTACTGGTATTCTGGAATGTATCGCTGTGTGTCATACAACACCTCTGACCTGAACAACTCATCACTGCCTTATAAGCTAACAGTGCACTGTGAGTTCGTTTCCTCTTTTTTTTTGCTAGCATTAAATCTCACACTGACACTGGCTGTATATCCAGTATATCTTCAGCTGAATTTTTGTGAATATAAGCATTATTTCTAGACGTAAAGACACAAAATGGCAGGTGTGTGCACAGATGTGAATGCAAATAAGCTCTGGGAGTCATGTGACTGAGCCGGCATATGTAGAAAAACCTGGTCAGGTCCTTACTTATAGATCGTATAGATGTTTGTGATGTATTTAACATTGATATGATTCAAGTTTGAAGTAAAATATGTTTCCGTATTTTTGCTCAAAACACGAAAACAATAGAGATGATTTCGCCAAAACTACTTTGGTGGTAAACCCATAATGCGGAACAGGTTTGTCGAGTCTCAGGTTGTTTACCATGTAATTACAAAACATGGGATTAGTTGCTGTTGAAAGATACAGCATGACATGTGTGGCAAGTGTAGCTCGAGTTGAAAACAGTATTTTCTGGAACTCTATTGCTTCTAAGAGCTGAGGCCGAGAGAAAATGATTGTTCTTTCAGGATGACAGAACCGGGCTTGCTATCGAGTGGCGGTTATGCTCTGTCTATGAGCGAGTCGATAATGGTGGCTTATCAGAAAAACGCAGTGGGGTAGATGGAAGGATTAATGGAACGGGTCAATACACACATATATGAAGAAAATACCCATTACACGTATTATTATGGCGAGCCAAGGCTTTATAGACCATAATTATTATTTCTATTGATCAGTCTCTGAGCTGTAAGGTCTTTGCTGGAAGGCCAGACTTTTTCACTGCCTGTAGAGAAACCCTCGATGCTGAATAAGAGCATGATCACATTACACTCGAGCGATTCTTCTAGTTCTTGTGTAATTATCAGTTCCATTTATGGAGTAAATGAAAAAGTATGACTGATCATTTTTCTCTTCCAGTCTTTAAGGCTAGCGTGTTGCTTTTTTCAGGACGCAGTGCGTCATTAGAACCGTTAAACAGACGTAAGTGGGCTTTACATCCAGACCAATTTCGCTGTCACCGACAAGAAAAACACTTTAGCTGTTCGGTCACGAATTTGACAGCAACTGAATTTAGTGCAATTTTGACCAAAGGCAGCTGAAGTTCTTTCATGGTATCAGAAATTTCGAGTTCCAAATGCAAGCATTTGTATGACCCTTGTCTAAAATCCGCCAATACGAGGATAACCTACTTAAAATAGGCGACACGGCAACTAAAAATACTGCAGTGGCAACAAAATGGCAAAACAAAAACAAAAACAAGACCAGCTAATTGGCAGTGAAACTCCCATATTATTTGAAGCTCAGTGTTTACGTGACCCATTTTTCTGCCAGGATTCCTTTGATCGTATTTCAGATTTTTATCATATAATTTGTCACGCAGAGCAATTTATCGCACAATCTGATGACTATTGAAAGAACAGGCATGAGAGGAACGTACAAACTTTCCAGTATGCAACATAATATGTTCCAGTACATGTATTTTTGTTGTTGTTATTGACTTAAGAAAAAAAAAGAGAGAAAGTGGGTCACATGTACTTTACAGTACAGTGAATTTCTTCTGGGGTCAGAGCGCAGGGTCAGCCATGATACAGCGCCCCCGGTGCACAGAGGTATATAGGCCTTGCTCAAGGGAGCCAAGCAACAGTATGCGATACTAGGTTTGAACCCCCAGTATGTGGGGGTTCAATGTGAGGGTTCAATATGTAAAATGCCTTTCCATATTTTACCTTTATCATTTTAATCTATTGTTTTTTTTCCTCAGATATGCGAGAGGTCTCGGTGAGCAGACCCAACACCAACGTGGTCTCTCGCTACCTCGCCCCACAGGATGACCTGCGTATACGGATAGGGGAAGACGTGGAGCTGAACTGCTCTACCACCGCCTCTGAGACTCCTCAATACTCCTGGCTCAAAGAGGTAACAAAAAAAAAACAATGTATGAAATCTTGAATGGTGTTGTAAAAGGAATACGTTTGCTGGGAATGTTATAGCAATGAGGTAGGGTTTTTTTATTTCAAATGTATGAATTTTTTTAATCAGGTAGTGCTTTTGTGTCTGGGTTCAAAATCAGATTCGTAATTTTAAACCCAAGGTTCCCATCGTTAGTAATTCAAATGTAAAGAAATGCGCCTGAAATACAGAGGAATTAAGGTCACCAGCGTAAAAAAAAAAAAAAACGCCACAGTGATCTTTGTAATGGTCTTGTTATCGCAAGAGTAAATTGTAATAGGAGCCCTGTGGTGGCGCTTTATTAAGACGTAAGAGCTATGCTGAACGCCATTAGTGGACGTGACCCAAATTCTTTTTCTTGGCGTCATCGTAATGTTATTCGGAGTACCATTATAAAAATCGATGACTAGAGCACCATGGCAGCATGGAATCTGGACGACCGAATCACCGATTAACACGACCGGACTCATCGACGAGTTTATTAAATGACTTGCGTGACAGATATCCATGGTTTTATGTCAGAAGAGAGAAAAATTAACTGCTATGCACTCTTACACTGTATGTATTGTACATTACTGATCGGTCATATACTCTGTATATTTTGGTTTTATTTAATCTGTATTGTCTGTATAGTCTTATATATTCTGTATTGTTTTGTATAGTCTTGTCTATCTTGTCACCAACATCTAAAACCAAATTCCATGTGCATGCCAACACAATTTGCCAATAAACCTGGTTGCGATTCCGATTTATATTTTGTTTGCAGAGTCAAAAGCAGCCTGAAAAATAATTTGTAATAATTCTAGCAGTTTCTATAATATAGGCCTTTTTTTTTTGCTTTCCTAATGACTACAATTAAAAGGGTAATTCTGAATCTTTAAAACATTAAAGGGAGAAGACTGGATGGTTCCCTCCAGTACGCTAAAGCTGAAGCAAGTGAGGGAGCAGGACAGTGGGCAGTACACCTGCACGGCTCAGCACCCATCTGTGAGCTCTCTCTCCAAGAAACGCACCATCCACATCACTGTCCTCCCAGGTCAGTCATACAATAATAAAAAGAAATGTTTGATAAGCCAACCTGATGTTCATGTGTATATTTAATAATGTGACTATGATGAGTGTTTGGCACCTAGAATTAAGATGAATGCCTGGGTAGAGCTTTGAATGGGTAGAGTGTGCGTAAAATGGCTCAAATAAGTTATGAGGAAAGAAACAGCAGAGGTATAATCCGCTTTTGTGCCTCACAGAGGACGCCGCATGGTACGAATCGACGACTGGACGCATTTTTCTCATCATGGGTGCATCAGTAGGGGTTCTCGCGATCATCGTTTTCTCCATGGCGGTGTTCTTGTGCAACCGGGCCAGACAGAACAAGAGCAAGGGGCCGATGTAAGTAGCACCCATTCGTTTGTAGGTGTTTGAGATACAGGTGATTCGAATAAATGAGTTTCGTTTATCTCTACTAACTCCTTTTGATTCGTCACTTTTAATGCCAAAGCATATGTTCAAGGGGAAAAAATGGGTTCACCCATCAACAGTTTTATTTTTATCATTTTGTGCTTGCTAAACAGGATTTCAAGTAACAGGGTTTTGGCATAGAGTAAGCAAATACACAAAATGTGGTTAATTAGCACCCATAATAACTGATTTGGAGACATGAATGACTTTCGGGTTTCCTTCAGATCTGTTTTGAACACTCTTGTCGTTTCAAAGTGATCTTACCAGTCAATTTCACATTAGACACTATTGGGGGGAAAAAAAGAATTCTTCCAATTCTTTGAGGTTTGTGTGAAATATGAAATGTGTGGAATAGGAAAATAGACTTTAAGCACAAAACATTTCATTTCACATTTTGTCTTTTACATTTGCTGTAATAATTACCTCTACTCTTCTGGGTTCCACTAGACTTTGGCGTGTGCTTGTGGAGATTTGTGCTCATTCAGCCACACAAGTGTTAAAAAGTCAGGTACTAATGTAGGTGAGGTGAGAAAGCCTGGGGTGCTGCCAGTCTTCCAGTTCATCCCATGTTCAATTGGGTTATGTTCAGACCATATCTACATGGAGCTGGCTTTGTGCACAGGAGGATTGTGATGTTGGAAAAGATTTGGGTCTGCTCTCACATCGAAGGACACAATTGTGTCCATCATATGTTGTAGTTTGAGAAAGAACCACATATAACTGGTGTCCCAATACTTTTGTTTTAAAAGCACATTTGAATCTTATGGTCAGATGTTCTGTGCCTGATTGGATATGAAACATCCAAAAAAAACATTTAGAAGCACCTTACCATTGTTTAAAATGTTGTCTTATTTTACTTTATATAAATCTTTAAAAATCAGGTGAACACAAATTGAACCCCAAATGTTGAACAACCTCTTTGTGCAGGTGTATCAATATTTTACTCTTAATATATATTGTTACATGCATAGCCAATGCTTCACTCGTATACCACTTGAGGACTGAGAGTCTTGTTCTATTAGTAATATTTACCCACTATGCAGTTCTTATGAGGGCCAATAGCACGCAATGTCTGTTCCTCTAGCATTTCATTACATCGCAGTGGTATCCCAGAAGACCAGACTCTGTGTCTCTCTCACTACTGTGCTTCAAACTCCTTCTATTCCATTATGTTCCTTCGTATTCTCTCTCTCAATGTTATTTTTAATAAACTGCTCCCTTTCAGTCTTTCTCCTTATTTTGGTCTCTGTTTCTTTTCCAGTGATGACCACTCCCAGAAGAAGCCTATCTACAAGAACAGCGTGGAGTCTCTGACTTCCACCGCTGGAGACAAACAGCCATTGGTGTAATGAGTGAGATAGAGAGAGAAGAGAGGAGAAGAGGTGAACAGGGAGCGTTGAGGTTTTGGAGGGAAAGAGCCTGCTAGATTGGATGAGTGAAACCCAGGCCGTGAATTGAATTAAAGACAGTAGGAAAAAGGGTGTGGGGAAAATGCTAGACAGAGACGATTGTTTTGTAATAATGGCTTCAATTTTAGCAGGTTTGCAGCTGTACTCCTCAACAAAAGCTAGCAATTTTCTCTCGATTGATTTCACAACCAAACTAAATTGAGATTCACGCTTGTTGTCAAAAGCAGGGAGCGACTATGCCGGTGTGAGCTTTAAATCTCTGATCTTTTTTCGAGATATAATCCCCACGCGAAGCCTTTCCTATTAGTCATTCTTCTACCCTTGAGTTGTAAACAAGTCACTTTCGCTAGCGCCGTTCTGTTCGACAATCATTCTCGTGTGCACAGTATAACTTTAGGTGAAGAGTTTATCCTTGTCTTCTCGGTTCTACTTGACAGCACCTTTCGCAAATGACACTGTAAGTCTAGATTATGAAAAAAATATATGATTTGCACTTTAAATCTTTTGCACTATCATTCCTTTGTACTTTTTTGAGGTTAATTGCATTAAAACTCTTTTCAAATACATAAAAAAAAAATCTTTGTTGCTGTTTTTATCTGTGAAATAAAAGCCTCATATCTTCATATCATCAAGAGTTCAGATCCTTAGCCATGGGGAAACCGAGCAATACTGGATGTACTCTCTAGGTCTGGGGTGTCCAATCTTTTCATTTGCAGATTTTCATTCCAACCAATCAAGGGCCACCCTGATAGTCATTGAAAATGCACATCAATACATTTAAACAGGTAGAATTTGGGGTGGACTTGCTTGGTTGGAATGAAAACCTGAATCCACACCAGCCCTTTGTGGGAAAAGATTGGACACCCCTGCTCTAGGTGGAAAGGATGGCACAGTCTTCATGTCTGCCAATCACAGCAACACTGGACAATCATGGGCATTTGTAAGATCACTTATATGAAAGAACACACCTACTTCTGAGTCTCAAGCTAGTGCAAGCAGCAGATTGAAAAACAGCTGAAATTATTAAATGAGGACTAAATGAATGAAAAAGAGTGGCAAATATCTTGATCTGTGTCTACACTTGTAAAAATAAATATGCTGTATTGGCATAATTGTAGCTGAAAAGAATTTACAGACATGTAGAACATTTGAAGGCGGTAAGGTGAAAAGGTGAAATCGAGTTGACGTGAAAATGGAGAAGACAAAATGCAATCCTCCTTGATGCCATGTTGAGTAATAAGAAGTCATCAATCAAGAAACCTGTTATATATTTAGGGGAAAAAAGCCACAGGTGGCCTTGCAGCACACTATACACTACAATTTACACTTAGATGTACTAATGGTCACTTATCATTCACTTAGTGATACACAGTTCCAAAAGAGGATGTAGGAAGAAATAAAACCAGTACCTTACCTTATATTGTTAATTTACCTTTCTGGAATTTGGCAGACACTCTTATCCAGAGCAGTTAAGGGCCTTGCTCAAGGGCCCTAAAGCAACAGCTTGATGATTTCTGGGATTTGAACTTATGACCCTTTGATCCAAAGTTCAATGTCTTACATTAAAAGCATCATTTCATGCCCTGAAGCAGGTTCATATGATATGAACATTTTTCTGAAAGACCAAAATTTCTAAGAAATCTGTATGTTAATGATTTATAAATAAATTCATTCCTTCCCTGCTTTATAAATAAGGTCCACTGCACACTGATCAGACATAACGACCACTGATTATCTCTTCATCATGGTACCTGGTAGTGGGTGGGATATATTAGGCAGCAAGTAAACATTTTGTCCTCAAAATTGATGTGTTAGAAGCAGGAAAAATGGGCAAGTGTAAGGATTTGACAAGAGCCACACGGTTAGAGAATCTCCAAAACTGCAGCTCTTGTGGGCTGGTCCTATCAAAGTGTCCTACAGTGGTCAGTTTCTATCAAAAGTGCTCTAAGGAAGAAACAGTGGTGAACCGGTGGCAGGGTCATGGACAGGTCGAGGCTAATTGATGCACGTTGGGAGTGAAGGTTTGAGGTTGAGCTCCTGAAGAAGTTAATGGACAAAATGTTTACTTGCTGCCTATTATTTCCCACCCAGAGATATATTCAGGTGCCACAATGAAGAGATAATCAGTTTGATTCACTTCACCTGTCAGTGGTCATAATGTTAGGCCTGTGTATAGTCCCATTAGGGTATGTTCAAGATTACCCGAAATTCCATTATACTTATATTTCCTGGACACCATGCAGTCAACTCAGTCACCACTACAGCTCAGTTTCAAGTCATCCTCAGTGTTGTTTAATAAGAAGAGGATAATATCTTTTCAGCAAGCCTCAGGAGAGCCCTCTAAATGGTAATAATTTCAGACAGAGCAGGTTCACCATCATCATGAAGAATCACCAAATCTATAAAAACACATTTCTCCCTCTTGCAAGAGTACCGCATTATCTGACAGCGATTGAAAACCCTCCCGAGACCTCTAAGGATTTAAAAAATGACCAAAGGTGTATATGAATGTGTTCAGCAAATCATTAGAGTACAGCTGGCAAATTACATTCTTTTTTTTTTTCTTTCTTTTATCGACGTGGGACACATTTTTGGGATTTCAATTAAATTACATCATTTACTCTGATCTTAATCAGGTTTTCATGGTTTTAAAGTTTGATGCTTCAACCAAAGCAAAACAACAAGGAAAAGATCTTGAGGCTGGAAATATCCCGAGGCAGGCTGTAGTTGCTATAAAGGTCTTAAAACAGGGGTGTGCTTTGAAGATATGTCTGGGGGGAAGGTTAAGCTAGATAAAAAAAAAAAAAGCCTGTATTAAAGGGGGAAAAAATGCAGGCGAGCCCTACAAGCAAAAAATGGTCTCGTGCCAGGTTAGGCAATAATAATAAAATACAATTGCATAAAAAATGACATAAAAGGTCTATTATCTAAGTGTGCTGCACGACTGGTACCCTGCTTAATATTCTCCAGATCTTCCGCCTCATCCAAAATAGGCGATATGGCATCCATCCATCTTTAACAACTCCAGTTCTTATATTGCCTCCTATATTACGTTAACTGTAGTGAGGCGCGGCACTTCATTAACGTCCACGCTATCATAACTGCTAATTTGATCACTACTCTCTATGCCATTTTCCGGTTCGATTTTTATCACTGTGTGGCTGACCAGAGGCAGCCATTAATAATGCAATAATAATCATTTTTGAACAAAGACTATCCATTTCAGAGACACACAGCACAATGTGCAACTGGGAGAAATGTTATTGCGTAGATTTTTCATGTCCTCTGTATCCTACCTTGATTCCAAAGGAGGTGCTGGGAGTGTGTTCAATAGGACTGTGTCCAAAATCACTACCATAGACTATACACTTAGTTAGGGAAGTGAAGCAACAAACTACACCAAGACACCACTTCATTAAGAAGCCCATGCTCAGTTATTCAACCAGCAAATCATTTTTGTAAAAGCACAATCTAGAAAGTGATGTGGATTGGATAAAAAAAGTACAATCTTGCTCTCCATGCTCCCTGCTGTAGTCTTAAATTCCACTTCTTAGCAGACAGGAGTCAAATTTGACATAGTCTTTCTGCCATTTCAGTCCATTCACCTCAAGGTTCAACATTATCATACCCTTCTAGTCAACTCCGAACTTCTCTGATCTCTCTGATTAACAAGATGTTTCTGTCTGCAGAACTGTCACTAACTGGGGAGATCAGCCAGGAGATCTACACTTTCTAAAATATTTAAATATTTAAATATTTCTTGCGTTTAATGTGTATTTGGATCAGAGGTGGGAAATAACAAAGTACAAATTCTTTGTTACTGTACTTAAGTAGATTTTTCTGGTATCAGTACTTTGTAGTTTCACTCATTACATTATTTTTACACAAACATCTGTACTTTCTACTTCTTACATTATATAACCAGGCTCGTTACTTCAGTTCTAATCTATTTGGTGACATGATCAATATTTTGTCTTCTCATTGCGCACTGTTTTCAGTCCGTTAACCTATTTCTGTTCTTTGCACGGCTTTTTCAATATACCAGTGATGTATAATTTCCTGGCTTTCACACACCACAGACTGAGGCTAGTTTATGAAGCTAACAATAAGCAAGTCAGAAGGCAACTAGAAGTTTAGGTATCGTGGATAAGACAGAGGGAGTCAGCGATGTAAACATGACTGAGAACAAAAACTTTCAATTCAAATCAATTCATTTTTATTTGTATAGCGCTTTTAACAATGAACATTGTCTCAAAGCAGCTTTACACAGAAAATGTGGTGATTAAAAGAATATGTTCTTTATAAGTAAGATTGTCCCTGATGAGTGAGTGGGTGGCGACTGTGGCAAGAAAAAAACTCCCTGAGATGGCATAAGGAAGAAACCTTGAGAGGAACCAGACTCAAGAGGGAACCCATCCTCATCTGGGTTGCACCGAATGTCCATTTATAGCAGATATACAATGTTGCAGGGTACAGTGATGATGATCAACCTTTTCTGATCACCTGATCATCATCATCTTTTCTTTGCTTGTGTTCTATATGGTGGATGTTCAGCCTGGGTACATTCATTAGGTAACAACATTTTAAATTATTTTGTGTCTATATATTATGATGTGAGGTGCATTTACCGGCGTGACACTAAAACAGGTAGTAATAACGGCTATGTTTTATTCAAGTACATGTCAGAACCCAAACTTCTTTACTTTAACTTGAGTAAAAAAGTGTAGTCAGTACTTCAACCTTTACCAAAGTCGTTTAAATCATGAGTATCTCTACTTCTACTTGAGTGCCACCTGACTGATTGGATTATTGCAGAATAAAAATAGTGTACATGTGTTTCTATTATAGTGGCTGGTGAGTGTACGGATTTAAGTTCCAACAATACTACAGCTAGTCACCATTAAAACCTTAAACATCTATGTCAGTGAGGTCAAATCTCTTTTACAAGAGCCCTGTAAATGAAAACATATTAATACTAAAAATAAGCCATACAAAAACAGAACACAATACATGAAAATCTATATAAATCAACCAAGAAATAGAAAGAAATTATATAAATACAACAAATATCACAAAACCATCCTCCAATATGGTTATACACAGTTATTTTGTTATCTTAATGCCATACATTGAATCAGTGCAGGGAGCACAGTAAGCATTAAGTGTTCTTGTGAGTTCCACAAGGCATTCAATTCCAAAACATTTTCCAAGCTGAGACATGGTGAACAAGTTGAATAATGGCTTTTAAACCAAGCACCGGTTTGTGAATAGAGGGTGAGGCCGGAGGAGACAAGCAGTAAGAATCACAAACCTATTGGGAATTTGTCGACTCTTTGTTCTCCTTTGCAGTGAGTTGGGCAACAGGACAAGAGGAGTGAGAGAAGGGTGCCTCAAGAGAGAGAGACATGGAGAAACTTGTGCAAGAAGACATAATAAAATATAAAAAATAAACCTGGTTCTTCCAAAACTTGCCACCGTGCTACTGTTCTTCCTTCCCTGAACACAATGCTCTCCCCTACTCTTCTGGGAAGATGTTCCACTAGATTTTGGAGTGTGCTTTAAAGATTTATGATCATTCAGCCACAAGGGTGTTGGTAAAAGTCAGATACTGAAGTAGGTGAGGTGAGGTGAGGAGGCCTGGGGTGCAGTCATCGTTTCAATTCATTCCAAAGGTTCTCAATATGGTTGAGATCAGCAGATCTTCTACTCCAACCCATGTAAAGGATATTTTCATGGAGCTGGCTTTGTGCACATGAGCACTGTCATGCTGGAACAAGTTTTGGGTCATGTAAAGGTTGGGCATCACAATGTATTTTGTCTATATAGTTTATTTCTGTATGCAATGCTTTTTATGTCTATTTTATTTAGACAGATCATTAAACCCTTTGGCAGTTAAATGCCTCCTAAAGCAGAACAGCAACTAGAACGTCTGCTTTGATTTGAGTTTATCACCCACCTGTATCTGTCAAAAATGCACAGGTAGTTCCGTTAAAAATATGTTACAAAAGGGTAACAGTAGAAAATATGTCTCTTGTACAATATTGTACAGTTTAGGTGAGGCAATAAACTGCTAAAAAAACTGACGTGACAAACACGTTCACATTTGGCTGATTTATAGAGGCATTCAATTACGCGTTTTATAGCGCTCAATAAAATAAAGATTGTATACCACACAGACTTTACTGGCACAAGGTCACAATCCTGAAACAATTCTATTTAGTCCATGGTGTAGATTTATTCATCCGACATTCAGCACTCACACGGGGTGACGTTTTGTCATCTCAGTTAACGCGCAAGCAGAATCGTTTACACACACGAGGCCCTGCAAGCTACCAAAACGAGAAGACGTTTCCTGTGCATCGCCTTGTTATCCGCAAAAGTGCTTTATTGCATCCGATTGTGCAGCCGGTGGCAGTTTGAATCAGCATAGTTTTATGAGGACACCTGGGAAAGCGTTCCATTACAACACACTTTCAGACTGCCTTCACCAAAAGGAAATATAGTGTTATTTTAGCAACAAAGCGAAAAAATACGAAGCCTAGACAGAGCAGGATTGCCAAGCTGATGTCTTTTCTATAGAAAAAACATCTCAATTTTGTATGCATTACAGCTGAGGTCATAAGTGTACTTTCTGTCTTGCACAGTCTGTGTCTTGTTAACACTATAAAAGAAAGTGCAACATTTTTATATACTGCTACTCTAAATAGACTATTTTACATAGCAGACGTTTCCATTTTTTCACAAGACACAATAAAAACTGAACCACAAATAAACCTGATGAACTTGATTCTAAACCACACTGTTTGTTGTCTACCCGTATGATCAATGGCTGTTTTATTTGATTAATAATACTATTTATATGAACAAAAGTATTTGGACACTCCAGCAATATGTGGTTATGTCACAGTTAAAGCACACAATAGGATGTATTTGGATGCAAGAGCAATATATTTTCACTTCACTTGAACCAGGAGACCCAAACCTGTTCCAGCATGACAATGCTCCTGTGCACAAAGCCAGCTCTATAAACATATGCTTTACATGGGTTGGAGTGGAAGATCTTGAGTGGCCTGCTATAGAGCTCTGACCTCACACCTTTGGGATATATTGGAACACTGACTGCACCCCAGGCCTCCTCAACTCACCCACATCAGTACCTGATGTTACTAACCACCTTCTGGATAAATGAGCACAGATCTCTACAAGTCCACTCCAAAATCTAGTGAATTATCTTCCTGGAAGAGTGGACTTTATTATAACAGCAAACAGAGACTAAACAGGGAATGGGATGTTTAAAAAGCATGTACAAATATTGTGCTTGGGTGCCCACAAACTTGTGTCCATATAGTATAGTAGTATAATGTTCATGTTTGTCCTGAGCAGATAAATGGCCCATTCTCCAGTAACGGGGCACTTGAGGGACTCCTACACAACTATTACAAAAGGTCCAAACATTTGTTGGTTTTCAAGAAGGCAACAAGAAACAAGTCAAGTCAAGAAGCTTTTATTGTTATTTCAACCATATATAGCTGATGCAGTACACAGTGAAATGAAACAACGTTCCTCCAGAACCATGATGCTACATAAAACAACATAAAACAACAATCACAGAAACAGAAAGGACTAGTAAGAGAAATCCTTGCCACATAAAGTGCATGTGTGCAACCTGGTGCAAACAGTGCAAAAAGACAACACAAGACAGTGCAAGACAACACAGGACAGTGCAAGACAATACACAATACACAGAACACAAAATAGTAGACAGAATATTGTGCAAAAGAACAAATAGCAGCAATCCTGAAAGATGTGCAAAAACGGCATGTAAACATTTTGCGGTAATGATTGCTGTGAGTGGTACTGAATAAAAACATTAACATGCAGACAGAATGATTAGTGTAAATAAGCAATATTTTAAATATTACATGTAGCTTCTGAAAAGCTATTTCTAAATCCAATAATAATTGACACAGCATCATATAGGCGCTGTTAGAAAAGAGGTCGAATATGCAGCAGATGCACAGTATTCAAATCCAAACGGGTGTGAACTTTTGGCCTCGTTGATTTGTGTCAATTCAGTTACTTCTGTGCCTTTTGGATTTGATAAAAACATAAGCTTGCTGAAATCGCACAAAATGCAATATTTATGATCACTTTTATGTTTGTAAATTATTTAGGGTAGGGATGGAAAGATTCTGCAAAAAAGGATGAAACATATGACCTGGACTATATTTTGATATATCTCTGTTTGGATTTGACAAAAGACTTGCCATTATTAGCACATTCTCACACTTGAAAATAAACAAGACAATTTACCGAAAGTTGCTTTTAGGACACTTGATCCAGGGTGTGTCACACACCCAGTTTTCCTCAGGATCTGCTATGACCTCGATCAGGATAAAGCCTTGATTGAAAACTGGTGAATGAGCTGGTGAGTGTTCTGAAAAAAAGTGTTGAGTGCTTAGCATTTTGCTGCCGATGTGGGGGTGAGTAAACAAAAGATTTTATTTTCCTAATTTGCAATGAGTGGTGCCGATTAGGTGCTCCATTTAGTTAAGAGCTGAAGGCTGGTATTCACCCCCACACTTGTTAACTCATCTCAGCGCACACTCTCAGCAATATGAAGACGACAATATGGGTCTGATTTCTGGGAAAACTTAAAAGTCCGCCTCGACCATCTTCATCTCATTATATTAAAAAAAAAAAAATGCAGCAGTTTCTTCACACTCCAAAGATTCATTTATGGTTAAAGTGGGGATGTTAGATACATTGAGTGTCAGCTATTGACCTTACTGCAATAGTTCTGTAAAAACTCCAGATCCAGTGGCAATTGTAAAACCCTAAAAGCCTTTGTTTAAGGAGTAAAATGTGACAGGGTAAGCAGTCAAACACCTGTAGCGAAAAAATTTAACTCCGCCTTGTAGGAAAATTTACTAATACTGCTCTAGAAGACTGAGTATCGGAAAGACAGAAGTCCCCGTCCCCATGCTTTTAGTCTCTGTACACGTGAGTATGTACAGTATGTCGTTTCCTACCTTATTGTGCGGCAACACTACAGAATGGGAAAGAGTAGGCTCCAGGTGAGGTAGTGTGGGATATATTATAGAGCAAGTGAACAGTCACGTCTGCTTCTTGATTTCCTTAGTTATTCTCCAACGTTTAAATTAAAGGATAACGCTCCCTGAAACAATTGTTCTGAAATGGTTTGAGGAACATGACAAAGGTTTTGCCTCCAAGTTCCTCGGATCTCACTTTCAATCAAGCATCTATAGGATGTGCTGGACAAAAAAGTCCAACACTTGGGACCCAACAGGGTCTGCTGTGACATCTTAGTGCCAAATACCACAGCAGACTTTCAGAGTAATTTTTGGTGGCACACAATATCAGGTAGGTGGTTCTAATCATATGGCTGATCCCTGTAGTGACCCAAAAATAAGCCCAAAGTTGATTATTTTTTATTAAGTCCACATTTCGAAGAGTTTTCTCAAAAAGTAATTTGTCAGCAGTAAAACTTTTTAAAATGTATATCACATCGTATGGAAATTCTGCCAAAATATTTCCTGCTATTTTTTACAGTTATAATATATATTTTTCTTGAATTTTATGGTGATAAGACAAAAGTAACTGTTTGTCTTGCAACCACGATAACCAGTGTCCGTGGGGCTTTACATAACACATAACATGCTTCCTTTTTTTATTACATCCATTTATTACATTATGTGGAATGCGCCGCTATACACAGCATCCCTGCGAAAGAGCTGTTACTATAGAAACCATAATGTAATATAACAAGCACATTAATATAAACCTGTGATTTGCCTTGCAGCTGGCATTACTGTCCAAGCTGCTGTGGTGGAAAATTAATCTGACCAATTACTTGCAAACTCAACTGCTGAGATATGTTTTCCCAGGGCCCAAGATTTGTTTAAGGTAAAAGTAGACAAGATGGATCTATGTTTTTGCTTAGGGTTTGTCACTCCATTCGCCATAAACTGTAACAATCGGCAATAACTGATTTTGCCCACTTAGATTGATCGACTTACTACAAAGAACAGTCGTGAAATAAAAGCAGCAAGGAAATAAAATGGCCATTTAACAAATAAGCAGAGATAAAAAATGGATAAATCACAAGCTAACACTAATGCTGGAATGATCCAGGGACAACTGTAGTGTGATGATTTGCCTGGTCAGGCCTGTTTGATTAAATTCAGTAGTTTATTTTGCAGTGAACATGCTCCTGAGATACCAGTGATCCTGTCCCCTTCTGCCCTCTGGACCTGCCTGAGCTATCTTAATGCCCTACTTTTCGATGGAGTTGTCTTGAACTGAAAGGCTACTTGCTGCCATTCCACATGAACTGTTTAAGGATCTATGAGGTTACTGTGGAGGGTTAAACTCAAGAACTATGAATATAGACTTGGATTGGACTAGTGTGGATGGTTTGCTTTAATTACTTGTTTCAAGGGCTCCGATTACCATGAACACTTTTTTATTCAAGTGTTTATCAGTGAATATTTGATAACCTCAGCAATAATGGAACTATAATGAATGGACATTTAGTGGGACCCAGATGAGGATGGGCTCCTTATACCATCTCAGGGAGTTTTTCTTGGCACTGTCACCACTGGCTCACTCATTAGGAATAAACATATAAAGACTAATTTAGAATGCTAAAATATATATTCACAACCTATTTTATTCTGTAAAGATGCTTTGGGACAATGTCCATTGTTGAAATTGCAAATTGAATTATCAATGGTTACCTAGGTAACAATGTCACATGCTTTGAGGTTATATCTGAAGTATAGCTGTTTTTTAATTCGGCAGAGAGAGAGAGAGAGAGAGAGAGAGAGAGAGAGAGAGAGAGAGAGAGAGAGAAAAGATAGAGGGCAAGAATAGGGGTGACATTGAGAGAAAATGTGGATTTTTAATCATCCTTTTTAATGGCATCCTAATCAATTGTACAGTACTGTGCAAATGTTTTAGGCTGGACAACGACCCCAAACATACAGCCAATGACATTAAGAACTATCTTCAGCATAGAGAAGAACAAGGAGTCCTAATAGTAATAGTTTTGGCTCCCACAGAGCCCTGATCGCAACATCATTAAGTCTGTCTGTGATTACAGAAAGAGGATTTTGAGTGTAAGTGAACCTAGAAGAATTGATGCTGTTTTGCAGGTAAAGGGTGGTCCCACCAAATATTGATTCGATTTGGATTTCTCTTTTGTTTATTCACTTTCCATTTTTAAACTATTAACACTTCTATTGTTGACAGCATTCTTTTTTTTGCACCTGCCTACATCTTTCCCGCAGTACTGTAGATTGCACAGTTGTCCTGGAGTCATAATATTCTGTCCCACTTCACTGGGCTTCAGGACTACATGTTCTAAACTTTACAATTCCTCCTTTACCCAAGATGTATTTATTGCTCTGTCTAGTGTTTGTATTTTCCTGCACTCATCTAACAATGTTGTGCATTTGCATAGTGCATAGTCTTTTGTATTTCCTGGTAAACAAATAAATAAAAGCAAACAATAGAACCAATCACATGAATATAAATGGTTTCCACTACACAATATTAGCTTACCCATACAACCATTAATGTTCTCCCATCTTCTCAAGTGTACATTATTACAACCATTATTATCCTCAAACTAAAGAAACATGAGGGAATCTGGATGCTGAATATGATGATGTCCTAATGGACCCTATTGGTATGCAGTGGATACATCATATGATCTTCAGTATCTCAGAGGAGTTCTATTGGTCCTTAATGGTATCTGCTCGACATAACATGCCACCAATAGAAGACTACAAATGACCATTTACGTTTATGGCATTTGGTGGACACCTTTATCCAGAATGAATTACATTATATCTCATATATACAACTGAGCAAATATAGGGTTAAGGGCCTTGCTTAGGGGCCCAGGAGTGGTAGTTTGGTCTAGCTGGGATTCTAACTTACGACCTATGGATTTAAAAACCAATGCCTAAACCATTAAGCTACAACCTCCTCATTCCAGTAGAGACTCACATGGTTACGCAGTTACAGTTTCCATTAAAACCAATACAATTCCTATTCCTCTTCTTCTTCTTCTTCTTTCGGCTTCTCCCATTAGGGGTCTCCACAGAGGATCATCCGTCTCCATACCCCCCCTGTCCTCACCACATCCATAAACCTCCTCCTTGGTCTTCCTCTTTTCCTCCTTCCTGGTGGCTCCATCCTCAGCATTCTTCTACAGATATACCCCATGTCCCTCCCCTGCACATGTCCAAACCATCTCAATCTCACCTCCATCACCTTGTCTTCAAAACGCCATACATGCGCTGTCCCTACAATAAAATCAACCAGCAACCAACCCCGACACACACACACACACACACACACACACACACACACACACACACACACACACACACACACACACACACTTCCATGTCTCTTTCAGCGTTGTAGTGTGCCTAAATCACCTAGTGGTGTCGCCAAACACAAGCTTTGCGACGCGTAAATCACAAGACCTTCTCTTTTCACTGTAAACACAGTGCCTGGAGGATGAAGATCCAAGGTTCCTCTGGCCATTTATCAATGCTGCAAATTTCCCGAAGACCCCAGGAAGACCTAACCTTGATTTAAAAAAGAAAAACGAAGAAAAGAAGAAGAACATGAAAGGGACCATAAATTGTCCGAATCCTTTACAAATCCACAGCAAGCCGTGATTCTGAATCCATTTCATTAGCAAAGCCTGAGGAGTTTTAAGATCAGGCTGTAATGTGGAACAGTAAAGCGCATCCTGTGCTCTGTAATGCCGCTAATGCTTGCACTTAATCACGTTTATGACGCATTGATTTCAATTATTTTAAAAAGCCATGCTTTTTTTTTTTTTTTTTTACAATCTTTTTTTTTAATTGGCAACCAAACCCCGCCCATGATTGCCTTTAAATTGCTATCAAAACTCCGCCCATGGTTCATCCACTTCGACGTGATTGGTCGAGCTCGGGCTTAGTAACGCCCCCTCATCCCCACCCCCTTCTGTCCTGCCAGTTGACAGCAGTGTGAAGTACGCGGTGGAAAAGCCGGACCTTCCAGGAGCCGCTCAGATCAGCGCATCTCGGTGGCGTTAGTATGTAAGAACCAGCCGATTTCAGCCAACCTCGGAGTTCCGCAACAAACTTTTAACACGCCTCGGGATCGGACTGGAAGAAGGACTTAAATACGGAAGCAGAGCTGCCATGGCATTTTTGTCCGTTTGGAGGTACTGCGGTGTATTCCTCACTCTGCTCCTACTGTCCTTCCTGCGCACAGGTAAGACCCTTACACTGTGCATGCTCTCAACTGTCCCACTGTCTCACTATTTTGTCCACATCCTTCTCTCTCCATGAACCTCAGTCCGATGTGTATGCGCGCCCGCGTGCGTGCGTGCGTGTGTGTGTGTGTGTGAGAGTGAGTGCGTGCGCTCACCGTGCCCGTGTGTTATTATGCCTTTGGTACGCCTACAACGCGCGTGTATAAGTGATCTCTCCGTTCCTACAGGCTCGATCACACACACACACACACACACACACACACACACACACACACACACACACACACACACACACATATATATAAATATATATATATATGTGTGTGTGTGTGTATATATATATATATATATATATATATATATATATATATATATATATATATATGTATACACACACTCATTCATTTCCTCCACATGGCCTGTTTGATGGAAAGCATAGTGCTGGTGTTTTGTAGTTTCCCTTCATTTCCCTTCATTTGCATTGGACAGAATCCAGGGCTTTTACTTTTTCTTTTTTCTTTTTTTGCAATAAAACCCCTGAAATTCCCAGTGATTGCCCTGAACGACGTCACAACACAGGCTGCGATTGAGTGATTGCACAGAATGACGTCACAACCAGGACCGCGTTCCAAACCGTGGAGCAGCAACCCCCCCACCCCCCCCCCCCTGTTTTAAATCTACTGTATTGCTCCTCATAATACACCTGTAGGAAGTGTTGTAAGGATGAGGTGGAGATGAGGTAGTAAGGGTAGGTGTACGTTGTAGTACTGTACTGTGTGGTTTGGGACGCAGCCATCGGACCCCTTGCTTTTGTCATTGTTCTCTTTTCTGACTGCAGCCTGCTCGCAGTAAGGGCACTGCTTCTTGTCGTCAGGTTGTAGGGATAGATAGATTTGTGGGTCGTTAGGCCAAGTACAAAATGGGCATGAACTTTCGGCTTGCACTGAATTCGAAACACACACGCACACAAATGTGTGTATTTCTTTTTTCTATCTATGAGATATGTATGTACAGTATGTAGGAATGGATTTATGTATGTATGTATGTATGTATGTATGTTTGTATGTATATTTCTAAATATTCTCTTTATTCCAACCCAAACGCATGAAAGGATCCCTCTAAGGATTTATTTTTGACTTCATGACAGCCAATCATAAATCCTTTCCCCATCAATCTGGATTCGATTTGCATCCTCGCTTTTCTGTAATAACCCGTCCTGTGCTCTGTGTGACCCTGAGGGTAGATGAGCATTGTGGAGTACACGATGTCACCCCTTGCAGGATGGATGGCATCGGCAGTATACGTCCCCCTCTCTGCTTCATCTGCTGCGCCCTCCTCCTCCTCCTCCTCCTACTCCTCCAGGCCTTCGCCCATGCAATCCCCAACAGGGCGGTGTGTTTCACGCCTGCCATCCCATGATAAGTGCATCATCTCGAGGGAGTTCTGTAACAAAAGAAGAGCTCAGCGGTACGCTCCTGTCTGGCCGGAGTCCAGTCTAGTGATTTTCTCTGCTCATGTAGGAGGCAACACACCTCCACCACCTGTAAATGAATTCGTGACATGTGTCAGGTGTGTGAGCGGAGAACGAGCGTCCTGCCAGATCGCCTCCGTAACACATATCATTGTTATATATTAGGGCTTTTTTTTTTTTTCTGAGATATTTGAGCAGCCTTTTTTTTTGTTTATTTCTTCACCTAATCACTTGCATATGTGTGAAAGGAGAAAAAAAAGCAAAGGGATTACTTTGTTGTTTCAAAGATTTAGCTGCAAATCTGGTTGATGGTGAATGATATAACAGTGGAAAATTGTAATCTCTTTCTAGCGCTTGCTTTTCGCTTTTTCGAACAGCTTTTCGATTAGTAATGGGCTCTAATCATTTTCATAGCTCGTTTCCGCCATTGTTTCTGATCCCCCTTGTTTTTTCGAGGCTCTCACGCTGCGATGATGCGTGGGGTTGAAATATAATTTGCTACGCTTTAATAAATAGAGCTCACCGGGTCATGTGGCATCCCGCAGTCTAGCATGCGGTTCAGCTCCCAGTGTGTGTTTGTTATGCTTGATCGGCTGTATGTGTAGCTTGTGTGTATGTGTGTGTGTGTGTGTGTGTTACTTACAGGGCTCCTTATTGGACAACTGAGGCTGGGAGGCGGTTTGGCGATCAGACTCATTAATCTCTTCTGTGACATGAAGCAGTGGGGGAGGGAGGAGAAGACGGTGGAGAGGGAACGAGAGAGAGAGAAAGAGGGGGTTAGAATGAAAGAGGGTGAGAGAGAGAGAGAGGGAGAGAGAGGTCTGATCGCATCATGTTGTCTGGCAAATCAGATGAGACTTTTGATAGCAGATTTACATGGCGTCCTTCCCACCCCTGGAGTACTGGATGGGAAAACTCATTGAGCAGAGAGGTGGTGATGAAGAGCCTAGTGAGAAAAAGAGAGCGAGAGCGAGGGAGAGAGAGAGAAAGGGATGAAGAGAGGAGGTGCTCCCAGCCTGCATACAGTTGTGACTCAAATGAACAAGGCAAAAAGCAGGATGCAGATGGAGAGTGAAATAAGATGGGCCCGAGCCATGAAAAGATGGAGGGAGGGAAGGAGGGTAAGAGAGAGGGAGGTAGAGTGAAAAGCATGACAGAAAGAAAGATGGGTTCATTTAGAGCAGCGTTTCTCAAAAACCAGTCCTCAGGGCCCCCCAGACGGTCCATATTTCTGCTCCATCCCGCCTCACCCAGCGCCGGGGTGAAGCAGAAAGCAGTCGGATAATGAACCTGGAACAAAGTATGTGCCTGGTCTCTAATAGACAGAGAGTGGAGACATGAGGGATGGAACGGAGATAGTTGCAGAAACAGAGGAGTAATACAGAGTTGTCTCCAGGTGTGTAAATATGTGTGTGTGTTTACATGAACATTTTGAATCACTCACCTGACAGCCAATTCCTCGTTTACATAGCTTTTGTGGCTGTGAGTCCCCTCAGGCTCGGGGCAAGCAGAAACACGTTGTGTATCCCTGAGATCAAACCAGTCCTTTGCCCTTTCTCTCTCTCACACACACACACACACACACACACACACACACACACACACACACACACACACACACACAAGCAAACCTATACATGCGCACACACGTAGGCAAAGCAGTGTGACGATCTCTGCTCGGCTCCTGGCACCGCTATTACTTTAGTTTTCGCTGGCCTCGTCCGCTTAATCACCCCGATTTGTTTATTTAGTGGAGAGCAATACGCGAGTCGTTCACTCGAATCTGTTTTCATCATTCGCTTGGACTCTGTCAACGTTCGCCGGTGCCAGCAGACCGTAAAAAAAAAAAAAATACTTTGCTTGCAGTGTACATACACATGCACTCAGATTTACAGTTTTCCTCTGCTGAAAATGATTCCACTTCTCATGCGGGTCTCGCATTCGTCTCGAGTTTGAGCCATAAGGCTTCCCTTCTACGTCGTCCCCCGAATGCGGCATCTTTACTCGACACCGTTCTCGAACGCCTCCTCCGTAAGCCGCTGTTGATCCGTTTGATCCGGAGCCCATGGGTGCGTAATTCTCCCGCGAAAATAAAGATGTTGACATTTAATTAAAAGAAGTGAACCCACCTTCCACCGCCCGCGTGGTTCAGAGCGGCAATCAAAGTGAAATCCTGGAATCTCGAAGCCTTTTGTAAGATTAGCTTCTCCTCTTCGCCTGGGTCGAGAGCAGGCCGCACCGGAGAGCACTAAGTGTTTAGTTACTACTTTGTTTAGTTACTAAGTTACTTTGTATTGCTCATTTCATGCTTGCTCTATAATGCTTTATTTTGAAAGTCTCGGAGACGGGTGTGAAGGAATAAAAAAAAATTGAAGGGGTGTTTGTTTTGTGCTTTAGGATTATATAGACAAGTCAGGTCTGGTGGCCATGACGGCGTTTAATCGCGTCCGTTGCATGCACCGCATTCACTCTTTGGCAAGAGAGACAGGGAGACTGAGAGTGATGGAGCCTGATGGTGTGCTCATCTATTTGTGTTCCTGCTTTACACCTCCATCAGTCCTCGGTGGTAAGTCGCAGGCTGCGTTTGGTGCCGGTCACCAGTTTTTTTTTTACCATAACTATCAATCAAACCAAGCTGATCTCGCACACTCAACCTGCTCTCGTATCTTCGTTTACGGCGTCAATCGTCTTTTTTTCACGATTTCTCACTTCCTTAGTGTGGTTTCAATTCACTTGTGTCATTTCCTTAAAGCATGTGGTTTTTACACAACCAGTAAATAATGATTTGAGATTTATGTCTTTTTTTAAATGTATACACACCTTCGTGGCAGGTGTGGGATTTGAACCCACAGCCTTCTTGTCACTAGAATTAAAAACCACAAATCGAATTCCAATTTCTGTAAAATCATTTTGTGACAAGTGAAAAGATTAATCTCAGGCTTGGAATTGTTTTGCAGCCTTTTGGGACTATAAAATACAATTTCCTGAGGCATGGGTTCATTTTATAGCACTAATACAATCATTCAAATATTAGACCCAAGTTTTTTAACACATGAATCTTCTCGCTGTTTATTGGAGCTATAAAGCTTTTATTTCCAAACTTTCCATCAGCGCGAAGCGTTAGGATCCGAGACGACGTTTATAGGCCGTCTTTCTCTTGTGGATAATGAGGTTACAGATTTATCATCGGTACCTTTCAATCAGAAAGAAATACATTTTCATAGTCGTGGATGGTGATATCGGTGTAAGTGAATCGATCGTATTGGTTATAATCATACTAATCGTTTATTTGTGTTGATTTTTTTTTTAACATTGAAATTTTTGGGGGTCCTAGGTACATCTCCCAATGATGTCATATGTGGAACTTAATCGGAGTTCTCCTCGAAAGTTAGTAGGTATGAAGGTCTGAGGTTTCGATATGGTGTGTGTTCAAGCGGTTTTGGCCCGCACATTTTTTTGTGCTGTTTATTTTGCCTTCAAGAAAATGAAGAATTAAGGCCATGTCCAGCATATTTCCTCTCAGTTTTGGTTTTCTGTTCACACCGAGACTGCGTTTTTAGTGGACATAAAACAAAAAAAAAAAACACTTTCCAAAGTAGATAACTTTGTGTGAACTGTGTTTTACTCATGAGCAGTACAGAGACGTAAATGTTTTTCAGTGTGGATGAGCAACTTTGGGGAAACAATTGAAAGCAATAGTGTGAATGCAGAGCGATTTTACACAACAAATGTTGTCTTATAATGTATCTGGATTTGTGTAGACATACTGTAACCTAAACTTACTAATGATGACCACTTCATTGCACCTCGAGCACCATGAGGTTTTATTTTTCTCACAGAATACAAAATATGTTTAGTCATGTTTAATTTGCAATAAAGACACAAGCAGCATGAGTACAGATTTCTACTCTTGTCTTGTTCCTGGTCCTGTTTTTTTGTGTTTCCCTCCATTTCCCATCAAGCCACCGAATGACACAATTATTCGAATATAACTAATATGATGCATCTGAAATGTTTTTTTTGCTTGTTATACCGATATATGTAGCAGCTCTTCCTTATATCTCCCGTATATCCATCCATCTCCTTTCAGTCATCCGAATTCAAGGCAGTTTCATCTCTGCTAATCCATAGAGGGCTGGGCTGATACGACGCGTTTGACAGAGACGCGAGTATGACGGATGCATAGACGGGAAAAACGGCGGCACAGGGCAGTCGAGGAAATTGAGATACAGACAGTTAGAAAGCTTGTATTTTTTCACTCGTCGGGTTTTTTAGCGCGAGGTGGAATTAAATTGTAATGCGCTCATGTAGCAGCAGAGCTCAGCGGGGATGCAGAACAGCTGTAGCTGAAGCTGTATTGTGTGTGAAGATCACAATAAAAGGGCAGAGCTTGTGGGAGGTAAAGAGCATCAGAGAGAGTGAATTGTGTAAGTCAAGAGGCTGTTGGTATTAAGAGGAGCACATTCTTCTGTTCGTTTCCATGACTGTCTTGATCCGTCTTGTCTCATTTCTGTGCACACACACTCACATACACACGAAAACCAAACTCAATCAAAGCCTTTGCTTCTGCACACAAATACGTATGTGAGAGATTTCTTTTATAAAATGCCAACCTTTTCTCATTATATGTGATTATTTAGATAGTGTGAAGCCACATGTCAACCTCTATGCTTGCTGAAGAAATTACAAGGTATTTCCTTTTCCTGTTCTTTGTGTTTCTATACGATATACATTTGTATGGCAATGCGAAGCATTCTGCCGATATTTTCCTGTCCCCCGGCTGAAAACTAGCCCTGGCCTTTGACTTTCCATAATAGGAAACTAGACCTAACAGTAAGGATGACATGCTGCGTGTTTTTCACACTATTCCAATTCGTCTAACAAGCAGCAGAGGGCCCAAAAGGGAGAGGGGAAAAAAAGACAAACGACTCCTTTAAACACATTTTTAAGCACAGAAAGCTGGAGATCTCAAGCCCGAGATGTAATTATTCAAACAGGATGAGAACCGTAGCCCCCGCTAGACTCGATTAAATGAAGGAGCCGCGGCGAGAGAAAGGTTACGGGGCTCCTTGAGAGAACGGTTAATGCCGCGCAAGCGCACCCGGCCTTCAAGGCCGTGTCGAGAGATTGAAGGGTGACAGTGACGCAGTCTGGAGGAAGAGAAGAAGTGCGCTTTTTCGTTTTTTAAGGAGTCCAAATATCTAAGAAACAAAGAGTGACTATAGCAAGACTAGCATTGAGATGGAAAGCATACCTGCTGTGTGAAGGTGTTTGCAGAAAGCAGACATTTTCTTTTTGAACTCCACATTCAAACAGAAGTAGTGCTTCGGGGGGCGACATATTCTCAGCTCAAACAGGCAGTCAACACAGCCCTGTTGTCATTTTAGTAAGCGACGACACCTTATTACATCCGACAAGAAATACTTGCCCACTTTAACATTCGTGTTCCCTCGTCAAACAGGACAGATGTTTGCTTAACCAGGTTGTAAATCTTTTCTGGATGTAAATATGTAGCAGTTTCATCAGGAGTAGGACGACCGAAAGAATTGCGGGGACCACGAGTCAGGGTGGAAATCGGAAAGAGATGGTTTTTGCATGCACTTGTGCATCCTGAGCACATAGTCCAAACATAAACAGGATTTTTATTATGTACATGTATGTACAGAAGATTTCTTCGGACCACTGCAATAATTCGAAGATAATAGGAATCAAAACAAGAACAAAGACAAAGACATTGTGACTAAGAAGGACTATGTAAATGATTGAAGGACAGGCATATATGCGTAATGAATAAGCAGAAATCACATCAGATTAATTCGTAATGATAAAATATTTCTCATATATCTTCATTACATAGTCATTGACAATAGTGAGAAAATCCTACATAGTGGATGTTAAGAAATGTGCTTGTTTTTTATTTATTTTTTTCCCTGTCCATTTCTGCACTTATTGCTCAATAAAACATTTACTAAATGCACCACGCAGTCCAGGTCCAGGTCTCATACACTCCTGGTGTTAATGACTATGGTCTTTGTTTTTCCCTCATGCTTATTCCCACCTGCAGGAGACCCCAAAACCTCTCCAGAGAATTTTTTTATGAAGCCCAGCAGGAATCCCTCGTCCCCATGGACAACTCTGCTGGACGCAGCCTGCTGCTGTGTTTTTTCTTTTGGCAAAATTTTTTTTTTTTTTTTTACCTAAAATAAGAATTGAATTGAACAAAGTCAAATGTAAGGCTTTGTACTTTTAATGGTCACTCAGTTAAGGCAGCAAATGCACTCGTGGGTAAGACGCAGGGGGCAGCTAAATGATGACGATTCTTCCCATCACTTACACTCGTTGTAAGTGAGACGTTGTAAAAAACGATGGGCGAGGAATCAATTCTCATTTTTGCCGTCTGCCTTTAGGATGTTGAATGCTGAGACAGGAATGTGAGTAGGTATGGATATGTGATTGATAAATATGTATATACAGTGGTGTGAAAAAGTGTTTTCCCCCTTCCTGATTTCTTATTTTTTTGGCATGTTTGTCACACTTTAATGTTTCAGATCATCAAACTAATTTAAATATTAGTAAAAGATAACACAAGTGAACGTAACATGCAGTTTTTAAATGAAGATTTTTATTATTTGATGAGTCATCTTTGTGCTTTTGGGGTAATTTTGGTCAGCCGGCTACTTCTGGGAAGGTTCTCCACTGTTCCATGTTTTAGTCATTTGTGAATAACGGCTCTCACTGTGGTTCACTGGAGTCCCAAAGCTTTAGAAATTGCTTTATAACCTTTTCCAGACTGATAGATCTCAATGACTTTTTCTCATTCGTTTCTGAATTTCTTTGGATCTCAGCATGATGTGTAGCTTTTGAGGATCTTTTGGTCTACTTCACTTTGTCAGGCAGGTCCTATTTAAGAGATGTCTTGATTATAAACAGGTGTAGCAGTAATCAGGCCTTGGTGTGGCGAGAGAAATTGAACTCAGGTGTGATAAACCACAGTTTTATGTATGAATGTAAGGTTTTAGAATTTTTACATATTTTAAATGTATTTTCTTTGTTTTTTGTCGCAAACCCAAAGGCAGATTTCCATTTTCAGTCTGTGGACATTACTATAACTAACTTACTAATGCTGCATATACAAAACTGAAGACGTTGCTGTGCTGCGACTGTTGAGAATTTGTTTTCCAAGGTCTGAATTGAGAAAAGTGCCGCTTTGGATGCCTTTAAACAACTACATCATTCCTACAAAACTAAGAATTTCTTATCTTTCCTTATCTTATCTTTCTCATCTTGTGTGCGTGTTCGGTTCTGCTTTTCTGTTCACCAGTAATTCTGATCAGTGAGGGAAATGTCTGCCTATAAAACGTCTTTCCATCCTTTTTTTTTTTTTTTTTTCAAGTCATTAAAAAGTCATATGAACAAGTCAATGCCATATGAATCTTGGGCGAGAAAGAAAATCCCTCATTCAGCGAGCAGTGGGCGGCGGATGAGAGAAAAGGGGAAGAGAACAAATGGCAGCCAAACGAGCCATCTCCAGAAAGAAAGAAGAAGGCCGGCGGGTTAGAGAGAGAAAGAGCAAGAAAGAGAGCGAGAGAGAAGCACATGCAGAGCAGAAGAGTTTTGCAACGATTCCACCAAGAGGAAAGAGTGCATTTGAGAGGGAAGAAGAAAACACCACTTGTAAGACAAATAGAGAAGAGGTGAGTGGTCAGGGTGTAGATGACTACAGAGAACAAGAGGAAAACATGGCAGCGACACAGAGAGCAAATGATCAATGGGGGCATTTTTTCGAGCCACCCACTGTCCACTGAATCTGTCACTGTGAGTGGTGAGTCCAGGGTGAAGCTCACACACACACTCTTCACCCTCTCTGCACTTGACAAAACACCCACTCAAGTCCTCAGCAGCATGCTGTATAAATGAGAATTGCAACGCTGATATCTTCGGCCCCAAGCCAGGAGAAGAAGAAAAGAAAAAAGAGCATCAGAAAGCTCCAAGAAATTTTTTATCTCCCTCAAAAAAAGTGCTCCCAGTCCCTCTAATCAATGTTCCCGCTCAGGTCAAGGGTCAGACCAGCTGGAAAAAACTCGACCCTACAGCAACAGTCAATGGTTGGATGAAAGACATTAGTCATGCAGCAAAACAAAGACAGATTAATGCTTTATAACTTTTTTGCCATTGCTCCGAGATGCAAACTGTAGCTTTTTCCTCTTCTCATTCTCCGTTGACTGATCGACTAGATGCGAACAGAATATAGCGGAGAATCGTTGTTTTTCAGACTGTAAATGAATACTCCTACACTATCACATGTTCTGAAAATTATAACTAAATATTTACAGCTTTAAAGTTTTTCAAGACACTCCAAGTTTTTTTTGGCAATTTCTTGCATGGTTCTGAATTTCTTTTTATATATATATATATATATATATATATATATATATATATATATATATATATATATATATATATATATATATATACACACACACACACAAACACTGTACTGGCAAAAGGATTGGGTCACCTGACCTTTCCTGCTGTATGTGGTTCTTTTCCAATCTGTTACCACAAAGCTGGAGGCACTCAAATTGTTTAGGACATTTTTATATAATTATAATACATTTTTGCAGTCAATTGAACTTGGAAACTCAAACCTTTTTCAGCATGGCAATGCTCCTGTGCACAAAGTGAGCTCCTTGAAGATCTGGATTACATGCTTTGGAGAGGAAGATCTTGAGTGGCCTGCTATAGAGCTCTGATCTCAACCCTACTGAACACCTTTGGGATGCTGACTGCACCCCAGGTCTCCTCACCTACATCAGTACCTGCCTTTCGTAACACCCTTGTGCCTGATAAACACAAATATCCATAAACACAATCTACAGTGGAACATCCTCTGGAATTATAAGAGCAAATTGGGACTAAATGTGAAGTGAAATGCTCAAAAATCACATGTCAAACTTATGACCAGGTGACCCAATACACACACACATATATATATATATATATATATATATATATATATATATATATATATATATATATATATATATATATATATATTTATATATATATATATATATATATATATATATATATATATATATATATATATATATATATATATATCGAGAAAGACTGTGGTCTGTCATAGTAGGCTTGCTATTCAGCACGTGTGAATATCATGTGATATTGCGGGATGTGTTTAGAAAATTAGATGAAAAAAATTGCTGATTATAGTGGTGAGTTGCATTAAAGTACACAAACTAATCGTTATATTTTGAAATAGGCACGTGATGTTATGTCTTATTGCTGTCTATATTCAAGTCAGGTTTGCCAATACTATTGTCCATTCAGTGTATTTATTCACGTAATAATTCAGCTGGATATGTCATTACCCAAAATTTTGGAGATACACACATTAAACAGCCTGTCGGCTATAGATTTTCATAACAGCACATCTCTAATTCCAGCAGTGTCTGCCCTTTCCCATCCCATCATCCTATAAAAACCCACAATGACTCGAGCCAGCCTTTGATCTCGCGTAATTAGTAAGCGCGGAATAAATCTTCATTAACCGCAATGAATTTGCGGCATGAAAAAAAAAAACAAACATCAAAAAGTTGCAAATAAATCCTCAATTAAAGCTTCCTAAGCACGACAGAAGGGGCCGAAGCGAAATTCTGGCTGTAATCCACTGGCGCAGTTTGCCGTGATTTAGATCTATTTTATTATCCAGGAGGAGAAGAGACGTCGAATCAGAAGGTCAGGGTATTGCTCAGGGAGGCAGAGAGAACTTCAGGTCCAGAGTGGAGGAGATTACTTCCCATAACAAAGGATTATTTTTTTTGTTGGCGATTGCATCGGGTTTAAGAAATAGGTTTCGGTCAGCGTAGAGACGTCCCTGTCGGCCGACCTTGGCGATTGGCTGGTGAGGCAAATTGCCTCTGGGCAATTCTTAGCAAAGAGAAAGAAGGGGAAAAAATGGAGGATAATAAATAAGAATAGAGTTTTCTAAATGAATACTGCCTGGTATGTCTGGACTAGAGATTTTGGGGCTTATTCTTTCTCTTTACCTTCGAGACTAGCCTGCTACACACACTCTCTCATACACACACACATCCTCTGAGCGCATCTGATAAATAATCATATCTCCCACAGACAGCTGAGCCACTTTCACGACGGGGTCTGATGAACTCCTGAAGTTTGGCACACTACAACTCCTAGCAATTCTTAGCCTGTAAACATGACCTCCTGTTCCCTTTCATATGATATGTGTGATGACTAACGGAGGAGTCAGAACGATCGCGCCAGCCGATTGCCGAACGCCAGACACATTCTAGCATCGCGTCAGATGCAATTCCACGCTTTTATGATATGCATATAAGAATATAACATTGGGCTTGAGTTTACAGTCTAGTTTTTGTCAATCACCGGGCCGTTTGTCTGCCACGTGTACGCCTTAGCCTGTCATTGTGCGCTATATTGATTTGAATAAAACCAGAAATCTCCCCACAACCCATCTGCTCACTTCCTGAAATCAACACTGTCCATATTGAGGGGTTACAAGCACAGAGCAAGATGATGGACTGACAGACATTTTTTTTCCCCCCACACGGTTCTCGACTGAGTAAGAAAGAACATCTCCAATGCCAGACTGTCAAAAGTTGCACATTGTCCTTTGGGAATGAACACAGTAGATGATGCTATTTCAAAGACAATAGAGCCGTCGGTTCAAGAGCTATTATTCGAGAAAAGAGTCATCGCGACAATTAAGTAATACACTTACTGCTTGGTATTTGTAAAATGTTACACATGCTAAATGCTACATTTATTTTGCCTTCAGGGTACATAAACTTTTGCACTTTTTTTCGACTCCTCTGGTTCACCCAGTCTAACAACAACTATCACGATTCGGTTTCAGTCCTCAGGAAACGCAGGTGAATGTAATTAGAAGCGAGGATTGCAGGAATGTGTTGTAATACTAAAGTGTGGCATTTTAATGCTTGGGGTTACCTCATGAATACTTCATCTTGGCTAGCTCTGCTAATATATATATATATATATATAACACTATATGGATAAAAAGTATTTGGACGCCTACATTTTCCAGTCATATGTGGTTCTTGCCCAACTTTTCCCACAAAGCTGGAGGCACACGATTGTATAAGTCTTTGGGGTGGTAGCATGAAATTTTTCCTTTACTCAACTAGGAGACCCAAACCTGTTCCAGCATGACAATGCCCCTGTGCACAGCGAGCTTTATGAAGATATGGTCTAAATAAGCTGGGATGGAAGATCTTAAGTGACCTGCTACAGTATAGAGCTCTGACCTCAACCCTATTAAACACCTTTGGGATGGAAGTACCTAGCTTAATTAACACCCTTTTTGCCAAATTAAATCTCATCAATCTCCACAAGCACATTTCAAGATCTAGTGGAACATCTTCCCAGAAGAATGGAGGATATTATAAGTGCAAATTTGGAGTAAATGTGGAATGGGATGTTCAAAAAGCACCACGTCTACAATCTTTTGTTCATATAGTGTATACAACATAGTGTTCATAAACCTCTGCTTTCTAGTTAATTTAATTGGCTTTATAAAAGAGCAGGATTCTTTACAACCTGTATTTGTTTTCCAGTTGACATACAGACTTTTGTTTTTTACGCTCTTTTGTTTTTAAATGAATTTTAGAAGCCTGGTGTTCAGGAAAACGAGAGACGCTTAAGCCTTAAGAGAGAACGAACCCACTGTTTTCATACGCGAGTGCAAGAAAGCGGGTGGGGAAAAAAACTTTTTTTGTTGTTGGTTTGCATTCCCAATCATCACTATTAGGGAAGGACACATTCGGTAAAACCAAATTGGAATATTACTGAGAATAGAATGTTATATTTCTGCAGAAATCACATGATCACATGAACGACTTTGTGCTCGCTGAAGTCTGGGAATGTGAAAATTGTTGCATTGATAAAGAAAATTGGAAGGATTCATGGTGGAGTGACTTTTGACAATTCAGATTTAGATACCTAGTCAGATTTTTGTCTCCTTTAACTTCTAAAGAAGTTTTATTTATTTGAGAGCGAAGCTTTGCTGGCAGTGGCTTTGACTTCTTATTGATATTCTTCTATATTGGTATATCTTTTCTTTTTTCAATTCTTCTTGCTAGGGTAAAAAAAATGTGAAATTGGGAAGAGAATAAGAAACATTTTGACTAAATTAAACCCAAAAGCTGCTAACACTCTGGCACCATCGTTGCGCAATTAATGAGATTTTCCGAATATTGGATTTGGTTTGAAACTGTTGTTTTTTTCGGGTTCTCTGTCCACAAACCTGGTCTAATCGTCATCATATTTGGCTCGGTACCATCTTAAAACCCTGCTGCCCATTTCTTCATCGACATTTTTAAGACTAATCTAGTACACACACTGTCACATATACACACACCTCTGAGCGCATCTGATAAATAATCATATCTCCCACAGACAGCTGAGCAACTCTGACAACCAGGTCTGATGATTTCCTGAAGTTTGCTACACAACAACTTTGAGTAATCCCCAGCCTGTAAACATAACTTCTGATTTGCGTTCCCATGATACACGTGATGCCTCATGGAGGGGAAAAAAATATTTTTGCCATTGTGTCTCCAAATTTTCTCCAATCGTCACCAAATTTGGGATCATCTTGAGACCAGGCTGCCTATTCGCTTATCTTAACCTTTCTACCACTGTCGGTGTCAACAAATACACACAATGAGCAAAACTAAATCTCCCCCTCAAATCCCTTAGTCTATCGCTAAGATTTTGTTCTTTTTCACGATCCACTGGCTTGTAACATTTCACCAAGGCTGGTTGTTTGTGTCCCGGAAAAAAAAAAACGCTGCCTGCTTTCATTTTTGAATTTTTCTTTTTAACGCAATTCCCCAACACACAATTAGGATGCACCCCAAATGCCTTTATGAAGTATATGCTCATTACGTAGGGTATAACTGTCATGTAATGAAGACGAAGGCTGGTGCAAGTGCAGACTATCTTTTCATAAACAGCGAAAATATGCAAACAAAGACAAAGCGTCTGAACACGAAGTAACAAGGCAAAGAAAGTAGATAATCGTACAAGACAAGCACTAGACAATTTGTGAGGCCAAGTTGTGACTTTAATACTAGTGCTTATTAACAGAATGTGGGACACTGTATAAGACTGTAGAAAGGATATTACTCATCACACATTCCAATACTCATGTTAGTTCTCACTCTCCAGTGTTTTGTATTGTTTAATGATTTATAATCACACTCTTGATATCACCTGAATGAGGATGGGTTCCCCTTTTGAGTGACTTGTATGTAAAGTAAATGTAACGTGACAAGAATTTGTGAGGTGCAATGGCTGATGGTAAATGTTCTAGGGTCCCTATTTTGGCATTTAGCATTGTTTACTTAATATACCTTTATTCCAGTGGTATACATTCAGTAATTTTTTTGGGTTGATACAAAAACAAAAATTCAAAAAGGTACCTGGTTAATGTCTGTAAATGTTCAATTTCATTTTTTGATTCCCAATTGAAAGACAAACTGTGAATTATGTATATAATATATTCTTTGATAATATATATATTTTTTTATATTGAAAGCAGAAAAAGAAGAAAACGGCCTTTTATGGTTTCTGAGCACACAGAAGAGAAACTGACATTTATTAATGCTCTCTATTTTCTCCTCGTTCCTTCGTAATCTAAATCTCACAATACCAAATGTGACCAGTGTTCGAAAGTACACAATATGTCCAATCTAACATAGTAACCTGGAAGTAAAAGGGTATTTCATTGGCAGTCTTTTTTGAAGAAATGTCTGCTCGAGCCATATGTGCAAATGATAATATGATACAAACTAGAGCAATATATTCAGAGATCGTAGACAGTCTGGTAGAACATGGTGGGGGGATAGTAGTAGTGAGTGTGTGATGATTTTGTTCATGGCATAACACTGTAAGACGAGGACATGTGCATTCTGTCTTCGCTCTAAGTTCATATGGTTCACTAGGTGCTTTTAAAAAGCAACAAGGATTTGATAGTCTGACACATACCTTCATCTGTTAGTAGATACACACCAAGCGCCAATCAAAACAAGTTCAAAACAGAGTGCACGCTCTTCCCTGATTGGTGGATTGCTGTGTAAACAGTTATGTTTGTATCCACTCATAAATAGGAAGGAACAACTGATTTGACTTTAAAATGTAGTGAAGGTACAGTAAAAGCCTCCTCAAATGGAAATACTTCAGTAAAGTACGGATATGTGAAAAAGCTACTTAAGTGCTGTAACGGATTACATTTACTTCGTTCCTGTCCACCACTGGATATTTATCATTTGCATCCACCAATGAAATTCCCTTTTACTTCCAGGTTAGGAGGTTAGATTAAAAATATTGTGCCTTGTGTACTGTACGTTTGTGACTACTAAATAAATGTTTGTTTGTTTTTTGCCCCCAAAAACAATAAAAAGCCATTTTCTTCTTTTTCTTTCAATATTAAATCAAACCAGGAACGTTTTGTCTTTCATTCGTAAATCAAAAAAACTAATAAATGCAGCATACACAGACCAACAAAATGAGTCGTATATTAAATATCTGACAACCCAAAATAGTTGTTAACCTCTTAACATGTTTTTTTTTTTTTTTTATATAATATCTGATTGAAATATCTGATTCTGAAAATTGAATTGTAAAATGTATTTCTTAATTCAGAAATTATAACACGGCCTTTGACGGAACAACGCTTTGGAAAGGAGCGGTTCGAAGTCGTAGATAATCACGGTGTTTATTCCGTACCTGAACCTTCAAGACTGCAGCTAAACAGTGTGTCGCTGAAGTGTCAGACCTCAAAGGATTTAATGTTAAAGCAGTGTAAACCAGACAAACCAGACTGCACATACACATACACACACACACACACACACACACATACACACATATCTACACACACGCATATCCACACACACATTTCTTATGTATTCCATTTTTTGGAGGTTTTTTTTTTCTACCCAATTATCTCCATAGTGTTACTCAGCGCCAGTTCCCACCCGCTGCATGAATATATTAATGATATTAAAGTAAATGTAGCCTTGGTGATTAAAAAGCAGGCCGCATCTCCTTCGTTTTTTTTTCCTTTCTTTTTTTTTTCTCAGCGAGACGCCATTAATCACATATTAATCAAAGTGACTATGTCGACTGATGTCCCACAAGATGGCTGAGTTTATTTGTGTAAAGGGAAAGAAAACACACACACATCAGTTTAGTTTTTTGTCATCATTTTTGGTGTGTGTGTGTGCGTGTGTGCGGTTTGTGGGGGTTGGGTTTGGGTTTTGATTTATTCGAATGACTTCGTCGGTTCGTGCTGCTGTTTTTTGTACGCACACCGAAAATGTCAAGCAGCATTAAAAACGCCACTGTGTTGCTTCCTGAAGCCAAATGGAACAGTGAAGACTTTCCAGACTGCATCTGACTGGCTTTTTTCCACCTCATTTTCGTGCTCTCTCTCTCTCTTTCTATCTCTTGTTTTTTTTCCTCGTGTGTGTTGATTTGTGAGCCGATTGAAAACAGACTGGGGATTTGCATTTACATCGTATACAATGTCCGGAAAAAATATGCCGTCTCGTTCGCCTCAGACACCTTCTGTTTCAAATCCATATGAAGCATTTGTGGGCTGTAACAACCTGGAATATCTTTATACTCTACATGCAGCTGACACACACACACACACACACACACACACATGCTCACACGTGAGCATAGTCTGTATCCTGTGGTCCACTTATTTCTCACATCAGGCAGTTGTGATTTGATCTTCTTAGGTCACCTGCTGTGCTCTACAGGCAATAATCCGTATTTAGTTGAAGTTGCTGTGTGTGTGTGTGTGTGTGTGTGTGTGTGTGTGTGTGTGTGTGTGTGTGTGTTCATGTGTGTTTGAGAGTGTGGGAGGCCTGCAGGCAAGCCCAGGTACAGTTCAGTATCCACATGGTTCAGGTGTCCAGATTTCTCTTGCCCATGGCTGTGGCACTCACACAGACTCATTTACCACACAATCTGTGTTTTACATTTTCTTGCCATGAAACTCTCTTAGAGAATCCCTCTCTTTCCCTCTCTCTTTCTCTCTCTCTCTCTCTCTCTCTCTCTCTCTCTCTCTCTCTATCTCTATCTCTATCTTTCGATTACATGCATATTACTCAGCTACTATCTCCGATGGCCTTCTTAACATTCTCCTTTTTTTGCAAGAAGTTATATATCAGTGCACCTCGTGTGCCAGTCTATTCAAGTTGCAGACAGCTATTAAAACCATAACTCTAATGAAGCGCCTTAATTCGGAACGTGCGACGCGGCGACCAATCAGCAACCGCCTCCGTTAGCCGACTGATGCATCGCATTGGCGGTTCCTTTAGCGCGCCCTGACACGACTGCGCCTATACAATGCACTTGTCACCAATCACGGTAATTAACCCCGGCAATGAGTTAACGCGCTATCCGAACCCGCCGATATCTTTATTGCCAAATCGTGAGGGACCTCCTCTTTCAGGTTCTCTGCTCTTCTGTTTTACCTAATGCCCGTTCTGCTTTTATCTCTCACTCTCCCTCTTTCTCTTTTTTCCCCCCTCTTTTTCGTACTTTCAGTGTCCTCAGATTACTTTAACCACTTCCTTTTAACATCTGTCAACTTGCTGATGTGTGCAGATTGCTAGTGTTACAGTCTACACTTTTTTTTCCAGCACATCATTGTCTCTGTTTCTGGCTTTTTTTTCCCCTTCTTACTCTAATAGATCAATTCTTCATCTTTAGCACAGAAGAGAAGGGACCAAATAAATAAATATATAGTAGTAACAGTAGTGGCATTATTAATGTTCTACTAGGGTTAACAATCGAGAGTGGTGTCATGAATTGTTCGAAAGTATCTTCTGCTTTGACCAGCAGATACACGCTTTTATTCAGTGATTCAGCAATAAGTATTTGCACAGAGCCTGTGCTCTAACAGCAGGTTCTCAATGCGAAATAAACACCAGCGTACCCCAGCCCACGTACAGTAGCCATTTAAACAGCTGTCAGACATGAAGATTAGAGAACTAAGCAGCTACTGAGGAAGTTTTTTTCTTCACAAAGCTCACTCTGTATAAACAGGAATTGAGTCAAACAGGATGTGTGAATGATCCAATTATCGTATCGTTATTTGGCATGACTATGTAAATGACAAAGTGTAGTTAATGCTAGTTTGGACATCCCACCCTGCAAAACTCTTTTCCCACAAGGTAGCTCCGCCCCCAATCCCTGAACCATGTTATATCATATGAACGGATATATTATTTTAAATCATTTTTTATTCTTTTACAATTTAATTAGTTTACAGGGATTTTTTGTCCTTCTCACATAGGTTATCAGTAGCTCCTTATAATTATAAATAATGTTGGCTATGCTAGTACATAAGTGAGACCTGTTACTCTTGTCTCAACATGTATTTCATAATCGAAAAAGTCGCTGTTACCAACAGTACAAACAAACCATACCGTGTCTT
The DNA here is from genome assembly GCF_014805685.1 of Silurus meridionalis. NCBI lineage: Eukaryota > Metazoa > Chordata > Actinopteri > Siluriformes > Siluridae > Silurus > Silurus meridionalis. The sequence goes on from NC_060887.1 coordinate 9,566,725, forward strand.
TGACCCATATTAAGCAAATGTACAGTGTACAATGAACAGTGTGGTCTGAGGTGAAGTGGCGTTTTTTCTTCTGGACAATTTTAACAATGTTGCTTCAGGACACTAAACTGATGAATAACCTAAAGACAAAAATAACTGTAAAGTCCACCCACAGAGAAATCTGAAAGACAGACCAATCAGGATACGTATGTGCTCTTTCACTCTTTTGCTAGGTCTTGTCACTTGCTCTATAACATTCTCTGGTCTCCCTCCTCTCTCTTGCTGAGATGAAGCAATGTACATATCTAGCTAAAACAAAATTGATTGACACCCGCAAAATTTGTACCATATACTGGTAGAGAGCCGTTATCAATATGCCCAAGACTCCTGTTAACTACTGCATAAGATTAGCCGTACACCATTTGATTTCATTAAGTGTAGTTCCCATTTGCGAAAATAGGGTCTAATTTGATGCTAGTAGCTAACACAGGTAATTGACTAAATATCAAGTGTCTGGTGTTGTCAGTATCAGTCATACACTGTTTCAATCCTGTTGCTTTATACCACAGGTAGCCATGCACATTGTTTTCTAATCCCACCTTGAGCAAGTCTATTGTCTCAGCGCATGGCCGTGAGAAGTTTGGGTTCAATAATGACAGCACTCAGGATTCGAACATTGCAACATGAAAAAACAAAACAAAAAACAAACAGAAAAAAAATTCACAGAAAAGGACCCAAACAGATGCTTCATAGAAAAGTTGGACAGATCACAAGGAATTTCGAGTTTAATTAGCAAGTTAATAAGCCCAAGCCTTATCAAGACTGCCGGAGTTTTGAAAACGATCATGCAAAAGATGCACCTGTAGTTGCAGCTGTCATCTGGATTACGAATTTAGCACACTCGTGGGTGTAAAACATCTAATTTAGGAAGAAAAGGAGAAAATGAAATAGGAGCAGCGCCTTGCAATGATGAATAGAGCCAAATCCAATAAGAGGGGGAATGAGCAACACGTCAGGGAGTGCTCTTGTTGGAAAATAGTCAGGGACCGGACGGGCTATGCAAAAAAAAAGAAATGATTTTAATGATACTATGTTGAACTTGTCATCAAATAGCAATGATGCATTTGATTATGTTTGTAGTTTCATTTAATAAAGCACCGTTTGTCTTTTAAAACAAGTTTGATCAGGTACAAAAAATCAATACAACATAGAAAATGCAACATGTTTCAGGAAAGCCATGCTGAAAACATTCCTGTGGTGAAAAAAACTCATTTACAGCATTTCATTCTGACTGTTACAAATGTGTGATACTGGGAATGTCATCCATAACAGCTGAAGAAAAAAATCTCACAGAATAAATCATCCATACGAAAATATCTGCTCTGTGGACAAGTCCAATTGTACGTTTTCTTTATAGAAACACAAACATTAAAGTCAGTGCATTCGTGTAAACTAATATAAAACAAGATAACACGTATAATAATGTGCAAATAAAATAAGCCACGCCCTTAAAATGCTAAGTCAGAGACTCACATTTCTGTTCTCCCATACCTTACGGCTCTGAAATTTATGGGAAAATCAATTAGTACATTTTGACCAATCAGATTTGAGCATTCAACAATGCTGTGGTTTACTGAAACTTAATAAATATCTTCTGGCTAATTAGACTGGAGCATTTCATTGCACTGTGTATTGTTAAACATCAAATCACATTGCTCTGTGGTAGAATTATGAACAATTATGAACTGAAAATCTGATTCGTTGGCATTTTCAGAGGAAAGAGTGAGGTGCACTCTGTCAGTGTATGCGAAATGGACATATTTGCATTTGTTTTGTTTTCTCCACATCCAGTCCTTCTCTCTATAGCTTCCCCCCTATTTCTGTGTTTTTGTCTTCTTCATAATCTGCATTTCCTCTGTTTTAACGTTCAATCCCTCCTCCTTCTTCTTCTTTTCTCTCTCTCCTCGTCTGAAATCAGCCAGGGAAATGAAACGAGAGCCGAAAGGGGGCCCTTATTTATTTACAGTGAAGGGAATTTTCGAGTCGTTTACTCACATTCATTTTTAATTCATTTTCATCACACTCCGTTACAGTCATGATGATGGGAAGAGACAGAAGACAGGCACGATATCGCTCTCTCTCTCTCTCTCTCTCTCTCTCTCTCTCTCTCTCTCTCTCTCTCTCTCTCCATCTCTCTTACTCTTTCCCTTAGGCCATGTTTATCTATTTATGCATTATATATGCGTATGTGTGTGTGTGTGTGTGTGTGTGTGTGTGTGTGTGTATATATATATATATATATATATATATATATATATATATATATATATATATATATATATATATATATATATATATATATATACACCATGCAACACAGCAGCTGTCATGCAGAGGTGGCAAAAGTACACACATCCTTTACTCAAGTAAAAGTACAGATACAGATACATTTTCTTAAAGATTCTGGTGAAAGTTGAAGTGCTGACTACACTTTTTCACTCAAGTTAAAATAAAGATGTTTGGGCTCTGACATCTATTGTGTACACTATGTGTGTACTGTGTACTATCCATTATTACTACCTGCTTTACAAACTAACTGGTAACTGGGCCTCACACCATCATATATATCAATACAAAATAATGTCAAATGTTGTTACTTTATGAATGTAATGAAGATGATGATGAACAGGTGATCAGGAACGCCAATGTTCTCATTCAGGATTACATCGCTGACTCTCTCGGTCTCAGGCTACACCAGTGGTGGGTCCAAAAACGCTGAGATGTGCTGAAAGCGGCGTGTAATGAGAAGAAAATAACATTGATTAGGTCACCAAATAGATTAAATCTAAAGTAATGAGACTGATTATAAAAATGTAAGTACACATATTACATATATTTGTGTAAAAAATTTAGTGAATGAAAGTAAAATGTTAGAAAATAAATAGTGAAGTAAAGTACTGATACCAGAAAAATACAGTACAGTAAGTAAGTACAGTAACAAAGTATTTGTACCTCATTATTTCCAAACTCTGCTGCCATGAGAGGTAGTGTGTCTTTGTGTGTGTGTGAAGGTGTGTGTGTGAAGGTGTGTGTGTGTTTGTGTGTGTGTGTGTGTGTGTGTGTGTGTGTGTGTGTGGAGTGTGTCTTGAAGGTTCTAGTGGTCACTCGTCAGTAGTATGCAGTTCACACACTCAGCTCACACACACAGCTCATTGTGCTTGTGTTGTTATCATGCAAAAAGCGTCAGCATTGTGACTCGTGAGCTTGACCACACACACACACACACACACACACACACACACACACACACACACACACACACACACACACACACGCGACAGTAACGTCACTACATCTTTGACTCTTTAACTGTTCGAATACTTAAAAAAAAAAAAAAAAAAGGCAAATATGTATTTATTAATGTATTAATATGAGAATGTTAAAATGTCCATCCCTGATTCGTCCTCTATTACAGTGGATTATTCCTAGGACATTTTTCCTCACAATGTAGCCCATAGTGTTGAAGGGTAGAAATGTCTTCCTGCATCCGCTGTAATTTTGTCCACAGTGACGTGCAAATGTGCGGAATGCATTTGCATCATATCCTGCAGATTTGCAGTCAAATGGTGCATTAAGAGGCTGCAGCCTATGCAGCCATTTACACACACACACACACACACACACACACACACACACACACACACACACACACACACACACAGAGAAAGCATTTTTTCCCTCTCATATACACATTCCTATACACCTTAATCTCGCAGTCCCTGTGTGTGTTATCAGACCGGGAAGTCTGACTGTGCAGAATTTATTCTCTCGCTCAATTAAAAGAAAGAAAAGCTCATTAGAAAGCAGGACACACAACAACATAAAGATCAGCACTTCAGTCAATCAGCCGAGAGCCTGGAGCTAGCCGTGCCCCACACACACACACACACACACACACACACACACACACACACACACACACACACACACACACACAGAGCCAGAGCATCCCAGCCATGGCACATTCTGCCCACAGCAAGCCAATTGGCCAATTATGCAGCAGCAACTAAGTGTACACGCTCGCACACATATACACACACACACACACACACACACACACACACACACACACACACACAGCAGGTTTGTGCTGGCATTTACTGATAGCCTTTTCACCCACATAATCATATGCAAATGAAAAACATTTACAGAATTATTCATGGCAAAATGTTTTTAAAGAAACTTGCGCGTGCACACCCACACACACACACAGACACACACACACGACACCTTATGCTGTGTTATGTAACACGCAGCTTGTGGATGCAGTGACAGTGACAAATCAAGACAGCTGAAGTTCCTCTGCTTCACACACTCCTGCTGTGGCTGTATGATGTAATGAAACAACACACACATACACACACACACACACACACACACACAACCACACACACGTATGCACATGCACACGTATACACAGGAGCTTGTGGTCAATCTTTGCCTGTGGGAAGAAAGTTGAACTATCAAATAGAGAAGCTCTCCTCCTCTTTCCCTCCCACACATCTCCACCTACATCGTTTGATCTGCACTCAGCTTACCATCCCTCTCCTCCCTCCTCCATTACTCTCATCTTTTTCTCTACCTCTTCTTCTCCTCTACCCTCTCCCTTTTTCTCCCTATAGCTCTTTTGGCATCACTGCCTCACTCCTATATTTTCCTCACCACTTACTTATTTTCAGTCTTCTTCTCTTCTCTTCTCTTCTCTTCTCTTCTCTCTCTTCTCTTCTCTTCTCTTCTCTCTTATTACTTTTCCATTTCTCTCCTCACCGCTTCCTTCATCTGCTTTCTTCTCATCTTTTCCAGTGACTCTTCTCTACTTCTCTTCCTTCATCCAGTTCTGTCTTCTATCTTTACTTTTGTCTCTTAACCTTTTTCTTCATCTCATTTTCTCTGGTTGTTTTCTTAGACTTTACTCTTTCCCTATTTCTCTTTTTACTCCTCTCCTCTCTTCACTTACCCTTTCCTTTACAGTTAGTGGAATGAAATTAGAGGACGATGTGTTTGTGTGTGTCTCAGCAGACCTGCACGAGCTGTAAATGCATGCAGAAACACTCGTCACTTAAGTTTGGATGGAGACCGCTCAGATTCGGGTTACCACACGGTTGTTATTGCTTTGTGTTAATAATATAAAATCGAGTGGAGGTATGTTTGGGGCAGAGGGATAAAATCAATATCGAAGCCTGAGAGGAAATGAAACCCAGCGAGGGGGTCGCACATACCGGCCTTGGAAAAAGGTGTTATTAATAGTCCCTGCTCTAATTGCTATGATTTTGCAGAGCAGAATACATTAATGCAACACACAATGTGCTGCAAGCGTAATTGCCCTCTCGGCCTCGGAGTCAGATGTTGTTTGTTTGTTGCTCTAAAGCGAGGAAGAACAAATAACGGGTGGAAAAATGAACGGAGGGGGGAAAAAATAGTAACGAGACCAAAGTATGAAGAGATGAAACGATTTGTCTTGTTAAACCGCGATGTCTTTTTGATGCATAGCTTCATTTAACATTCACAGGGCCTTTTTTTTTTTTTTTTGCATCCCTCGGTCCAGGTTAATTTGCTAATAACTCGGTGTATTGATAATTTTCTTGGGCTTTGGCTCATTTTTACTTGTCTTTGCCCATTTGCTGTTTTTCAGCAATAATGGTCTGAAATTAAGGAGCCTGTTTTGAAATGGCAAAAAAATATATATATATAATAAAAAATCTGCTGGAACAGTATGACTGTCAAACTCACTTTAGTCCAAAAAATTAATTATGAAGAAAAAAAATAACAATAAATATAAATAATAATAATAATGATAATAATAATAATAATAATAATAATAATAATAATAAACTAAGCTTCCTTGAAGGACTCCTTTAAAATTAATGATTATATATATTTCTATGTATGTATGAATGTATGCATATTTTGCCATAGAATGCCATTTAAATTTCACTACCTAGCAAGTAATGTTCATATTATATCGAATATCAAATAATTGCTCAAAATATAGCTCACAAATCTTTACGATGATCATACGGGCCAAGCATCCAGACCAAATTGCAATGTAGGGATTCATAGGAAAGCCAAGCCATGCCTTTAAGCAAAGGTTTTTAAGTTTGAGGCAGGATTTGTGTATGTTTTTACCACAGACAATGGTGGAATTCTTAGGCTGTAGAAAGAAGTGTGTAGATGAACTGATGTGAGCAGAATCTGGAAAAGACTGGACAAACTTTGGAGCAAACAAAGTTTTGTAAGATATAAGCATTTTCAGTGTCTCATTGTAACTTATGACAAGTATGTGGCATTAACAAGAAAATTGGTCCGTAGCCCTCAGGTTCTGGTCATGAGTACTACCAAGTTTCATGTTCAAAATTGTTGCTGGGATACAACCTAACGTCATTGGCCCATTTGTTGCCTTTTTAATTAGCCAATTTGTTGGCCCATTACGGGCAAAGCATTTGGAGTATTTTAAAATTCTTTTTTTGGGACAATGTGTGCCAAATTTATTCACCATTGGGTTAAATTTGTAGAAGAAGTAGCAAAAAACAGTTTGGACAAAATCCAACATTTTGGATATCAGCATACTTCCAAATTGGCAGTGCTTAGCCCAAGTTTAGTCGAAATGTTCTTTAGTGTTTCCTGAATCAATGTGCCAAATTTAAACCAGATGATGTCTTAGGGTTCCATAAACACTGGTATAAAAAAGAAAAAAAAAAAAAAGCGATAGAATAACAGTAGTGTAACTACACACTAATGAGCTGGTCTATACTAGATATGCCTAAAGTTAATAAATGAGTCAGAAAGGTACAAAAGGAACACATTTGCTGCGATCTCCATCAACCAGCTGCTTGTTTCTAACATTTAGCATAAAAAAAGTAAAATCTAATCATGCTTCCTCATGAAATGTCAATGCTGCAAAGGTCAAACATTCAAGGTGATTCGAGTTGACGTCACCAAACGGCACCTTGTTGTATGTCGTAACAAAACAAATTGACACTGATCTTCTTCCAGGAACACCACAATCGCCGACTAAACCACCGTAATGGATATCAAGTTGAAAGATTTTTAATCCATAAACATCAGTTGTGTTGTATTTTCTAACCCTTTGCAGCCTGTTTTGTATCCTATGTGAATCTCAATAGCTTTAAAAAGGCAAAACATGAGCCAGGGCTTTAAAGGAAGGAAAAGGAAAAAAGCGTGTTGCTTATTAGCTCAGCTGCTGTGCTGCAACAATACAGTTTATATACATTTATAACACACTTTGTTTCGCAAGCATTTCTGACCTTGTTAACAGCTAATTAATTCGAATGCTAGCTTGCTTGTGGTCATTTATTTTGCAGCTGCATAGGTGCCATTATATTTATTTCCATGCATTTTTTCATTTCTTTAATGTTTTAACAAAATGCCGTATTTATATGTAAGTTATATAAGAAACTCCATGTCTATGTCTTGTTCCTCTTCATTAATTAATTTATTTATTGCTGCTGTATTGGAGTGCACATGCGTATCAAGCATGTGACATGTAAAGCTTGATGGGCACGACCCCCCTTTTGTTATCTTGGGCAGCATATGGATGGGCATCTTCTTAACTGAGGCTGATGCAATTCGCATCTTAATGCATAGCCAACGATATGATACGTTAAAGAAACATATGAAACAGCTACCGATGCCATGCGATATGATTTCGATTCGATTCAACGCAATGCGATTCAATGCAATACGGTGCAATGAAAAAAATATGATGCTATGCAATTTACCATGGTACCGATAGTTCGCTTTAATTTCTTTGGTTCAGACGGAAGTGCCTTCTGACGTGCAAGAAAAAGATGAAATAACGACGCATATCTTCTAATGATGTAAGAGCTATAAATACTATCAAATAAACAATAAAATATACTATAAGAAATCTAAATAATCGAAATACTGTATACAATATTTTGTATTATGTAATAAAAAAATGATACAAATTAATTTAGAATTCACTTCGAAAAAATTCATTGCTCTAGTCCAATGAGCATCATGTAGACTCGTTATGGTTGATGACTAGCTCACGGCGGCTCTTCTCCGTTTTGAATTTTTCTAATTTCACTTTGAGGACAGGTTTGTTTGTATTCGCAAAAGTTTGTAAAGTGAATGTTTGTAAAGTGGGGAGCATCTGTACTTATGCAAACACGACCTAGATACATGTACCAGCAACTTGGGCATTGGCTCTTTTTTCCTTTTTTACAATTTATTTATTTTTTTCGTTTGTGTCAGGATCACAAATGTGTTTTGGATAATGCTGCCAATTCGGTTATGCATGATGTCATAATGACACGTAGGCTGCTGAACATGTGTATACTCTGTGCAGTGTATCATGTCAGTATTTTTTTTTGTGTGCATACATTAACCTCTTTGTTCTCGAATGCCGTTAAAATTCAACGTAATGAAGAGGGGATAATCGAACAGAAGGGGGAGGGGGGAGCACATCAGGATTGCATCATTTGGTGTAATTATGTAATCCGGCGACACTATATTAAAGTACGCTGAAAATTATGGCTATTTATTTAGTCATTTGAGATCTTTTGGAAAACCTTTCTGATCGTCTGTGTGTCTTCAAATGACAATTGTCTGGATTAGGAAATTATAATTGCCTCTCATGAGAAAAGCTAGGATAGTTTCATCATTTGGAATAAATGCTCGCGTATTCGCATATCTGTTGCCGATCACGTTTTTTCCTTTTCTGTTTATGTGTGAACTTGTTTTGTCTCCTGAAGGAACAGTGCGAGGACGACTTTGCCTTAAAGCGCTAATTTGCTTAAAGTTTCTTGCTAACGGTTGTGAGATAAATTGAGCTTTGATGCTCTTATTTAGAGCATCTGTCTGGAAAATATGGTAATGACTTGAAATCTTCATCATCTGTAAGACTGCAGCTGATTGGCTGTCTGTCTTAACTTTCTTCACTTGCGTTGCTTTCTATCACCAGGGTTTTCACACTAGTGCTGCCTGCCTTTGCTTTACACATTATTACAAGTACATCCAAGTACTCCAAAGAAGATTTCATCTTTTCTATTTCCTGTCTCTTATTTTTCCTCTTGCCACTGTACAGGCTGATTGTATTGTAGTTTTTACTACAGATTATGTTTTCCCGAAGCACCACCGGTAATCATCGTGTCTTCATTAACTACGAGAATCCAATTTTCCACATGTACCGGCAGTGAATTAATTGTAATAACGGTTCGCTGCAAAATTGCCTCCGCACCTATGGTTAGAGAACTTACACCATACTGTGAGTTTTTCTGTTAAACAAACACAGCAATTTGTTTTTCATTGGGTTTAGTGGTACTTTAGTAGTTAAGATGTTTGTACTTACAAGCAGGCTCAATGTTTAAGGCTCTGGGTTACTGATCAGAAGGGGGGGTCAGGCCTCAGCACCACCAATGTGCTACTGTTTAGCTTTTGACCCTCTCTTCTTCAGTGATAGTTTAGTGGTTTGAATGTCAGGCTCTGTTGGTAATTTAAGGAAGGGTTGCGAAGGAACCAAGCTTCCACTGTAACCCTCTTTGCTCAAGAAGGTGCCGTACTTTCACATTTATGGCATTTGGCAGACGCCCTTATCTAGAGCAATTTACAACTGAGCAGATGAGGGCCCTGCTCAAGAACCAAGCAGTGGTAGATCGGTAGTGCTGGGATTTGAACTCATTATCTTCCGATCCACGGTCCAATGCCTTAACCACTAAACTACCACCTTCAGTACCATACCAACTGTACTCTGACTCTAACTTCCCAACTGACCCCAAAGTACAGGTTATAAATTGAATAATTTGGTTCAGTGATAGTTTAGTGGTTAGAATGTATGTCTCTGAGTTATCTGAAGGTTGTGAGTACAAGCTGCGATTGTAACTCTGCCTGGTCCAGGGGTACTTTACTAACTTCCTAACAAACTGAGATATGCAAAGAAATTAATGTTTATTTGATTTAGCGTTGTGCTTCTGGGTGCAGTTTTACATACAGACAGCATCATTGCATTTACATATATTTTTATGGAATTTGGCAAACATCTTATCCAAAGCGACTTACAGTACAATACTACAATTATCTTATTTATACTTGCAGTTGAGGGTTAAGAGCTTTGCTCAAGGTCCCAGCAGTGGCAGCTGTTGAATTCGTGACCTCATAAAAATCTTGGGCTTTGAGTTTTTGGTCAGAAGATTGTGAGTTTAAATCCCAGCACCACCATGCTGCCACTACTGGGCTCTTGAGCAAAACCCTTAACCCTCAACTGCTCAATTATATAAACATGAAAAATGTAAGAAAATCTGGAAAAGATCATTTTCCAAATGTAAATGCAGTTTTGTTCCTATAGACCAGCAGTATTCAACCAAGCAGCAGGTACCCAAAATACCCTATGTATTAATGTTTATGAATAAGCTACTAACTTCATGGCAATTCCGTTCTAACAATTAACTGTGGTTATACTTAAATGGTTACTTCACGGTTACATGGTGGGAACAAACTCATCATTTTGATTTTGACTCATGCAGAATAAACACTTCCTAGTTTTTTCATTCTTTAAACATTTTGTGTCTGTGTAACTGTGCAGTCAGTTTTCAATTTAGACCTGAGAGGGTAAATAAAACGAAAAATTACTGAAAAGTCTGTGAAAACTCTCACCTTCCTGACCTAATGTCTCTTGCCCTTTAGCCACTTTCTGTCTTGACTCAACGTGAACTCATTTCATTAATGATAATGATAGCTCATGATTAAATCAAACACAATTGAGGATCCACTACAGAAGGTGGAATCGTTTCGAACTCAGAAAATGAGAGTTTGAACTACTGCCAGACCCTTTTTCATATTTTGCTCAGCATTGCTGTAGTATTTATTCATTTATTTGTAGTTGATCCTTGGGCCTGTATCTGCATGTAATTTTGGAGCCAAAGGACTAAGTTAAATGAAATCCTTTAAACTCAGCATGCATGAGTTAATGTTCTTCACACTTCTCTTTAGTTACTGAATAATGTGGCTTCAAATGAATAACTGAATAATAATCAGGGAATTTCAGGTGGTAATGTTTGCATTTATAACCCAACCTCCCCCTAATTTTGGCCCGTTCGTACTTCTCACTTAGCCAGTGTTTTCCTATTAAACCAATCGGGCAGTGTGAAGGCTGATACAGGCTGACTCTCAGGCTGACAACACTCAAGCACTACCACCTAGAAAAATTCTGAAGTATGTTTGTGGTCATAACCTTTGAAGCATTGATCCACAATAGGGTTGAGACAAGTTCATTTTATTTAACTATTACAAATTTTGACAGATCAGATCAGATCAGATCAGAGAAAGTCTTACAGAAGAATTGATACTCACATGGTTCATTCAAAATGGCCTATTTTCAGTGCCAAATTTTTATGGCCAATGCAAATTCAAACCCAGGATTTATGGTATAACAGATCATCATGAAACTTAGGGTCACACCATTATGTTTGTGTCATTTTCTTTATATTATTTAAACAATTTGTAGTAAAATTTACTGGAGACGGATGATCCACTGTGGCGACCCCTAATGGGAGCAGCTGAAAGAAGAAGAAGAAGAAGAAGAAGAAGTAAAATGCACAGTCCTACAATCTGGGTTTGGTCTAATAGTTTTTTGCCAGCCATGCTAAGAATGACGTCAAAAAATACCAGGCATTATCTTTAGTCGAACCATGACAAAGGTTATTTAAAAGAAAAAAATAGCTACTAGCAAAGCCACCAAGCAGTAAATGATACTGCGTCTCGTCAACAAGTTTGCACACTGATACAACTCTTCAATATTCAATCGTGTTTGTCTGTGTGTGTGTTTGTGTGAGATACCTCTGTCATAATGGCAAGGGAAGATTAAAGTGGCTTCGGCTAATAATGAGGAAGTTGATGGATACCTGATGATTATCTATCAAGGAGACAAGAAGGATGTTTTCCCAGAAACACATAATCTGTCCTATTATATATTCATGTGATGCTACTGTGAAAATTTGAATACTCTCTCTCTCTCTCTCTCTCTCTCTCTCTCTCTCTCTCTCACACCCTCTCTCGCCTTGCACGCGTTCTGTCTCTCTCGTCCTTTCCATCTATTTCTTTTTCAGATTTCCTGAGCCTCAAGGCAGTTATAGATTTGCACATATGGGCTTTTCAATAAAGGACACACAAACATACACGCACACACAAATACCCACACCACCATGCCAACATGAAGCCATGCTCTTCTGCATCTTTATAAAAATAAACAATATATATACACACTGGATTTGATACAATCCATGACCAATTAGGTTCAGTTCTCTCTCTCTCTCTCTCTCTCTCTCTCTCTCTCTCTCTCTCTCTCTCTCTCTCTCTCTCTCTCTCTTTCTTTCTGTCACACAAACACTCACACACGCACACATACGCACACACACACACACACACACACACACACACACATACACATACACACACACTCTCTCTCTCTCTCTCTCTCTCTCTCTCTCTCTATATATATATATATATATATATATATGCCCCCCCTTTGACAAAGGCATACAAAAGCCAAATGGTGTATTCTGTCAGAAGAATTATATCTCTGTACCATTAGACCTCTAGTCTAAGCATGTGATCCTGGTTCCTGTTTTGTGAGTGTGTGGGTGAAAAAGAAAGAAAAAAATCCCCCCACAAGCCTGACTGCTAGTGCCATCAGCAGTACACAGGAGATAGCTCTGTGTGTATGTGTTGTGTTGTGTGTGTGTGTGTTTGTGTGTGGCACTAGTTGGTATATTTCTGAGAGGTGACTTACATCTGAAGCAGGTCAGGGTGCACTAAAAGATGATGGAAAAAACAGATGAGTGCAGGATCAGCGAAAGGCAGGTTTTGGGTCAGGAGGCATCAGGGCTGTGAATAGAGTGAAGGAGTGCGCAGGCACGAGGATGACTAAGCCGAGCTTGCGTTGGGGCTTTGCAGCTTCTGCCAGTAATGACTCTAAACTGCTGACTGCATCATCCGGGGAAATTTACAACCTCCAGGGTGTTACTATATGAGAGGTGTATGTATATACCCTATATGGGTTGTATTGTTATATATTGTTTTTGCAATGCACTGACATAGGACCATCGGAGTTTAAAAAGATAAGGCGAAGATGATGCTTGATCAGCTTTCATTTCAATTTATATTATATTATTTATAAATAATTATATTGTATATTATTATTAATTATATTTCAAATTTGAATATTATTTATCACATACATAACAATGCACAGTATAACATGCCGTAAAAGTATTATCACAACTGGTCCTTGACATATAACCAGTTTAAAACACCTAATATTTCGTTGCATTTCTTTGCAATAATTACATAAAGGCAGTGATCCACTGACATTACCAAAATGCCAGATTCTTCTGCTCCTTTGAGATGTTTTTTTTTTGCAGCAGCAGCTGCAGTGAACATTTCTTGAGTGTTTGTCCTATAGCAAAGAAAAAAAAAAACAATAGAATTGGCCTTGCCTTTCCAATACTTTTGTAAAATAGTGTATGATTTGAAAATCAAGTCAAGAAAATCAAGGGAAGCATGCATGCTGGAAACCTTTTTGCCTTGCCGCTACTACATGCTGAGAGTTGTTGTGGTTTCCATGGTGACGTGTGTTTATAGTTAACCATGCTGTTTACCATGCAGGTCACAATTAAGGTTATGAATCTTACGAATGAAAAGACTGAATCAAACATGTAAA